>NC_039364.1:9139365-9143756 GCF_003573695.1 Papaver somniferum | reverse complement strand
TAACTATAAATTGATGTTATGGGTGTTGTAGAAACCATGCCTGGACTAGCCAGAGCACCACCAAGAGGACTGGAATAGCCAGTTCCTCAATTGTTCATGTTCTGTTGTTGTTTCAATTCCAAGTTCAATTAATGCCTAATTCAATGTATTGTTATCTTCAAATGTTATTTATGTTCTAAATCCACCACTAGGGTGAGAAGACCCTTAAGCCATGTTGGTTAGCCTTTAGGTTGATTCTTGTAGAACTCAAAATAGTCTAGGCTAGCTAAATTCCTAAAAGCCTCACTGACTTGTGATTAGTGGTGCTGTAAAAAGACCACTAATGCTAGGGGTTAGTGGTAGTTCTAAGGGATTAACCAGCCATATTAGTTAGAGACCTAGAAACCTAAATGACCTGTGATTGTTTATGCTTTAATCAGATAGGCAATGCTAGGGGTTAATCTAAGGATTTTAGGTTAGATAACTTGCCACATGAATTGCCCTGGCCAAGAGACTAGCTTGAACTAGACCCTCTTGTCCATTAGGGACAAGGATTTAACCTAGGTGAACTAGCTAGGTGAAAGGGAAATCTTAACCCTAGAATCACACTTCCATTCCCCCTGTTTTCATTTTCTTCACTACTTTTTCCACTGTCATTCTTAGTCACTTGCTTTGCTTCCTGCCAACATCTCACAGTTATCTTTTGTCACTGCCTTGCATATAAAATTAGCTTCGGAGAATCTCAACACACACCAAGTCTCTGTGGATCGACCCGTATTTGCACATTAGCTTCAATCGACACCGTGCACTTGCGGTATTAGTTTGTAGGTCTTTTTAGAAGCCTACCAAGTTTTTGGCGCCGCTGCCGGGGACTTGGTGCTGTGTGTTGATTTGTTCTTTGCTGTTTTGTTGCATTCACTTTCATCTTCATATTTGCATCATAGTTCATTGCATTTGCATCTTTCCCTGCATTGCATACTCATTTGCATATTGTTCACTTACATTCCTGCATCATAGCTTGCATCTTTACTCACTTTCTGCTTTGAGCCAGCAAGTACCTGCCTATCCTGCTGCTTTTGCTGTGGAGCTGCTGCTGCTCCTGTGCTTGCTGTACTCCTGCTCTCCTGCTGAGCTGCTGTGCTTGTGCTGCTGTGGTGCTCTTGCTTGTGCCAGGCCAAGACTGCTGCTGAGCTGCTGTGGCCCATGTTGTTGCCTGTTGCTGCCTGTTGCTGCTGAACTTGTGGTGCTGCTACCTCCTGCTGGAGCTGTTGTTGCTGTGATCCAAAGCCCAACTGAGCTTTTGCAACCAAACTGAGCAGCTGGGCTGTGCTTAAGCGAGTAAGCCTAAACCCATTAAGAGAACCCAAACTGTGGGCTTCCATTTTTCTTGTGGGCTTGTAATATTAAACCCAACATTTGGGCTTATATTTTCTTTGGGCTTGTAATCTTAATTACTTGTGGGCTTGTTTGTTTAATTTCTTGTAGGCTTGTGGTGTTAGATTGATTTGGGCCTGTAGTTTTAAATTAGAAAAACTGAACTTTTGAAAGCCCAATTGGGCCTCAGACCAAACAAGCAACATTTGGGCTATTTCAAAAGCTACATTGGGCTTCAGTTTGCATACACATTGTGGGCTTAGTTCACCTTCCCTTGGCAAAGCAATTTCTCCCACCAATGTGGGCTTGCTCCCAACACTAAAACCAAAATTCTTGCTCCCAATACTAAAACCAAAATTTTTGCTCCCAATTAAAAACCAAATTTTTCTACCTCTTTAAAACCAAATTTGCTCCCATCAAAACCAAAAGCTCCCAAATGGGCTTTGTCTTCAAAGTCTAAAACCAAAGTTTTCAAAACCCAATAAACCAAAGTGTTTTCTTTTCCTATTAAGTCCAAATTTTCTAAAACCCATTAAAAACCAAATTTTGGGCTTTGTAACATAGTTACTTAGCTTTTGAGCCCAATCATGTCTAGATCTTGGTCTACAGTTGGGGAATACAACAAATCCCTTACAGAACTTGCGTATGGACATACTTCACGTCATGAGCCTCCCATAGACCATGATGTCAATAGTTATAGGAATTATAATGGACATTTTCAAAGTCCTGAGCCTCGATACATGAACCCTAATAACTATTCACACATGCATCATTCGCCACAACATGAAAATGAACATTTTGCTAGTGCCTCACTCACACAATCTCTCTTTTGGATCAATTAGAAGTTCGAATCGCATCTTTAGAAATGCAATCACATGAGGAATCTGTCACATCTAATTTTCTTAGGCAACCTGAAATCTATGCATGTCCCGCATGTGGTAGTTTAGACCACCCTGTTGAGAATTGTCATATTTTGCATAATTTTAGGCAATCTAGAGAAAATCCAAGGTATGAAATGCCCATAAATTATGAGGCTGGTAGTCATTTGGACCATAATCAAACCTTTGAGGGTTGCGATCAATCTTTTATAAACCCTAATGACCATGCACACATGTACCAATCACCACAATTTGAACATGAAGAATTTTGTACTCCCATGAATTTAGACTCCACCATAGAAGCACTCAGTGAGCAAAACTTCGATAGATCTACATCACGAATTCAGGCATGTTTAGATCAGATTTTGCTTCACCTACAAAAGGAGGAAATTCATGAGGAAATGTATGTTGTCCCCAATGAAGTGTCTATTCCCATTCATGTAAATGATGTTGAATATGAACCTAATTTAGAGGAGCATGAATCGACTAATGACACCATCACTGTTAATGAGGACCAATATGCATGCTACCATGATGGTGATTATGATGATTATGATGATATGTTAGAAGAACATGAAAAAATTGTGGAACCTGTTGGTTCAATAACATATGGCTTCTCGCCCTCGACCTTCATGAATGTTGTTTCTTATGATACTCATTGTAATTCATATGATTTTGATAATGACATGGGATTCGTAAAATTATTCTGTGAAGATGAGCATGACATAGGAATAGTTGAATCTTCTGTAGACACTAATGTTAATATGCATGAAAATATATTTGATGTGTCTGATTCTCTACCTAGGTCACATTGTGATATTTCTCCTGATTTGCCGATGCATGAGAATAAATCTGTTGATGATGTTGATTCTGATTGTGGACTTGCTAATTTGTTTGATGATTGTGAGCATGTTGTGACACGTGTAGAAGACTTAGGAGATGTTGATGTGATTAATAATGATGTTCTTATCATCCTACATAAGTCACAATCTCATGGCCTTCCACCCAACCTAGATTTGGTTTGTACCCATATTGTCAAACCGACTTTTCTGAGAGTCCCTAATCTAGGTTTGGAACTGTGTGCTTCCCAAGTCCTTTTGGACTATTTTGCATCTAAGTATAATATCTTTGAGGAGCCACAGTTGGAATTAGCATGTTTTCCCGTCCCTAGCACAGTTCATTTCGAGCTCGACCTTGTGCATGATGAACCCCCAAAACTGCGAGATTTTGTTTCCAAAATTTTGTCCGTTGAAAAATCCAGGTTTGGGGGTAGCTCATTTTGTTTCACAGCCTCACTTGCGTTTATTTCCTGTTATATTTGTGTGAAGATGTTGAAACCTCTACACTTTGTCTTTTGGGTTGATCCTCAACTCTTTAGATTGTTAGTGTATGGTGAATTTTTTGTATATAATTCAGTAGATAAAATTTCTTAAAACCCTTTTGTTCCTTTTGTATATATTTTTCTAATCCAATATGATCTCGACTGACATATGTTGGATTCTTTCCTTGAATAACGGAGTTCTAATATTGCTTTCGCCGAAATCGGGTATTCTCTTTCCTTTTTCTCTACTCAACATGATCCTCTTCATATGTTGTATTATAATTTTGTTCATATTTTGAAACATTGAGGACAATTTTTAGTTTAGGTTTGGGGGTGAAAAGTAGATGCTTTGATAATATGCCATAATTGAAAACAAGAACTCCTTCTTTTTGAAAAAAAATGAAAAAAAAATGAAAATAAAAAAATAAAAATTGAAAAAAACATAAAAATGGAGCTCATTTACCTTGAAATGTTGACTCTTGTGCATGAATGTAAACATAAGGATTCTTAGTCTAGATATTTAGGCACCCCTGATTCTAGCACAATTCACATAGTGATAAGAAACTTGCACGCGCACGATCTACCAATACATGTATAGCCTCATCCTTGAGGTGTTCTATCAGAAGTTTTAGTTGCCAATCACTTTAGAATACTGAATGAAACTTGACTAGCTTGTTCTTTAGTTGGTTGGGATAGAAGGTGGAGGTTACATTAAGAAAGACAACCATCGAATTTAACTGGGTGCATCAAAAATGGCTACCTCTTGCAAAATGTCATGTAATTTTTTGTTTCTTTTTGCTTATGTATCAAAAGTGTTTCCTTAAAAAAAAAAATCAAAA
>NC_039364.1:9118880-9139200 GCF_003573695.1 Papaver somniferum | reverse complement strand
AAAAAAAAAAAAAAAAAAAAAAAAAACACGATGTATATATTCAGAAAAAAATCAGAAAAATACAAAAAAAAAATCAAGTATTTTTCAATTCCATCCTCTCTTGTTCCAAAAATAAAAGAGAGTAGTCAATGTAAATAAGAGTCATGTAAAGAGTCATTTTGTTGTTTCATTGTAATAAGCAAGGAGGGTGTATGCCATTGATGTACAACGCGAGTAACTGTGAAAAACCTCCTACTCATTCACAATTCTCGTAAAGTCCGGACAGCTAGCTAGATTTCGACCTTGGTTCTTAGCCTGAGAAACTATATCTTGGTGATTAGTAGTCATAACATCCGATCTTTCTTTACACATGTGTAGATACACTTTACACTCTTATCACATGTCTTTATTTGTTATCAGTGCTAGGATTGTGCCTTTGATAGCTAGATTGACATCTCCATTTTGCTGTGAGCTCAAACTGACTTGCACATGTCAAATTTGATGGAATCTGAGCTTATATTTTGACCTAGAACTTTGTAGGTACGTTCTAAGCAAACCTTCACGAGACTTCACTCGTCCACTAGGAACACTTAGTGGTTTAAAAGGCTTATTGCATTCCCTAAATGCAATCGAGAGACCAGCGACAGTGGTATAGGTAGGACTTCCTTAGTTTTGTTTTACTTGAGGACAAGTAAAATTCAGGTTTGGGGGTATTTGATGAGTGCTAAAAAGTGCATATTTCTATATATTTTTCTTGGCATTTAACTCATCTTTTGTGCATTAATTCTACATTTTATCCCATATTCTGTGTTTTCGTTGTTTTCAAGAATAAATACTTTTCTTAATTAATTTTGCATTTTTAGGTACTAAACAAAGCCTGGTTAACTCACGGAGCAAAAAGAGCAAAGAAACGGCAAAGACTCCCGCAGAAAGGCAGCGAAGAATGATGATTGCAAGAGCCGGATCAACTAGAAGTGGGCTTGAAGAGGAAGAATTGTTCTTAAAGAAGATATGGGCTTGGCATACCCAAGGCCCAAAACCCTTACCCAAATCCATTTCCATTATCCATACCCATTTCCATGAGAGCCGTCAGATTGGATCCATCTTGTCATCCAACGGTCGCCTCATCATTGTGCATTAAAATCCAAAGCTCCTGTCAAACACCATAGTACCTAACTCCATCTGGAGCCGTCAGATTCGGTGTATCACTTAATCCAACGGTCGCTCAGAGCTTGTTTACATCGTGCCGTTCGATTCAATTAGTAAGTGATTATCCAACGGATCTCCTCGCTGCGCATCAACTTCAGATGATTCCGCTCAACACCCTAGCCATCGAACCCATCGACCTAAAACAAAAATCTCCTTCTTCCCAAATCAATTTTCCCCAAAACCCATCTTCCTCTTCCCCGACCATGGCAGACACTGTCATGTCTGCTCCACCGTCTCCATCTCCACCACGACCACCAGGACACCACCACCATCACCTACCTCTTCCCTAGTCGTGTCTGTCTTGTTCTTAGCATCGATTTTTGATGCTACCAAGAAGACAAACATAACCAGGGTTTCACCACAGTGAAGAGAAGACAAAATTTGGGAGAAATTCGAGTAGAGGATTAGCAGAGGAGGAGAAGTACAAGCATGGGTTGGCGTCAATTTGCAGAGGGGACAACAATTCAGAGAAGTATGGTGAGATTTTTTTGACCTAAATTTCCAAAACCCTAATTCTGAAATTAGGGATTTCTTTGAGATAAATTGTAACTATAAATTGATGTTATGGGTGTTGTAGAAACCATGCCTGGACTAGCCAGAGCACCACCAAGAGGACTGGAATAGCCAGTTCCTCAATTGTTCATGTTCTGTTGTTGTTTCAATTCCAAGTTCAATTAATGCCTAATTCAATGTATTGTTATCTTCAAATGTTATTTATGTTCTAAATCCACCACTAGGGTGAGAAGACCCTTAAGCCATGTTGGTTAGCCTTTAGGTTGATTCTTGTAGAACTCAAAATAGTCTAGGCTAGCTAAATTCCTAAAAGCCTCACTGACTTGTGATTAGTGGTGCTGTAAAAAGACCACTAATGCTAGGGGTTAGTGGTAGTTCTAAGGGATTAACCAGCCATATTAGTTAGAGACCTAGAAACCTAAATGACCTGTGATTGTTTATGCTTTAATCAGATAGGCAATGCTAGGGGTTAATCTAAGGATTTTAGGTTAGATAACTTGCCACATGAATTGCCCTGGCCAAGAGACTAGCTTGAACTAGACCCTCTTGTCCATTAGGGACAAGGATTTAACCTAGGTGAACTATCTAGGTGAAAGGGAAATCTTAACCCTAGAATCACACCTTCATTCTCACTGCCACTGATTTTTCTTGTTAAATGTCACTTGCTTCATCACTTTAATTCACTTCCTTAGTTTACTTCTTAGGATAATCTTAGCTTAGGAAAGTAGGAAACCTTCAATCACACACACCAAGTCTCTGTGGATCGACCCGTATTTGCACATTAGCTTCAATCGACACCGTGCACTTGCGGTATTAGTTTGTAGGTCTTTTAGAAACCTACCAGATACCTACGTGTGCGATATTTAACCGTTACATTTTGTTTCTTCTCTTAGCGCTCTTTATTACAGAAAGAACGATGAGAGAAACTGCCCTTACAATCCTCTCCGCACCTTTTATGTAATTTGCCGCACCTTATCAACTTTTCATATTCTTTTTGACCGACAGGTTTCCGTATTTTTAGCATAACCGTTCACACGTTCTCACTTTTTCACATTTTACCTACACGTCTTCTCTTCCACCTGGTATAACCGGTCATCTTCTTTCCTATTTAATATTTTCAACGGAGATAGATTTTTCTTCCTTTAGTCCTTTCTTCTTCATAAAATCTTTTTGAATTTTCGTCTCATCTGAATCTTCATCTTCTCTTTTTCTGCTAGTGGTTACATTCCATGGATTCCTCCCAAAGGTTTGTTTTATCTCTTTTATTATGCTTTTTGTTGTGTACGACTTGCCTCTGTTGTTGTTTGTAACCACTGCTATTCTACTGCTATTGTTCTTCCTGTATCGCCATTATTATTCTGCTACTGTTATTGATACTTCCCACACTGGTATTGTAGCAAAAATTCTTCCCATGGAACTCGTTTCACCGTTCCAAACCCTAATTCCTCTTCAAGGTCCAAAGATGACAAGTCTCTCAAGAGGAAGCATTCGCATGACAAGGTATTAAGAAACACCTTACTCCTTAGAACAATATTGTTGCCTCTGTTTCTTATATGCGTTGTTATTCGCAGGATGACGACAGAGAGAAAGAGAAGAAGTCTAGAAGAATCAAACAACCTACTACTATCGATACTCGCATGGCTCTTCCGAGTTTCAAAAAGAAACCTAGCTCCGCACAACAAGTGTCCTCTGGTGGGACTGTTCCTGTTACTCAAGCGAATGAGGCCGCTTCTGATCAAGCGAACATTACCACCTCTTCACCATCTATTACTTCTTCTCAAGCAAAGACTTTCGCATGCTCGTTACCCTCTGTTTCTTCTGATGATTTCATTTAGAACCCCTGTAAGGACCTTATCCTTTCAGCTTCTCCGAATTTATCTTCTTTTTCAGAAATGACTTCCACCTCACAGGAGTTGGGTGCTACTATTCAATCTATCACTTTTTCTACTGAGGAAGTTATGGCATCATTGTTAGATATCCCCCTTTCTGTCTCTTCGACCATTCTCACATATATGGATGGTTCAATCTCTTCTCCCTCGAGAATTGGATCAGTTGTTCATTCCATGAGTACAGTATTAACTATCTCTTCTCTTCGCACAACTGCTTCATCTCAGGAAAATATTACCACTTCTGAGGCAAGTGCCTCTGGTGTTGTTGGTTCGGGTACGAGACCTCTCCTTGATATTATATAGCTCGCTCGTTCAGCTTCCAATGATCCCTCTCAACTTCGCTTGTGTGAATCTCTCGTCAAGCTATTGAGTGATTCTCTTCCAGACAAGTTAACTAGGAATGAGATCTTCACTCAACTGGACCCATCAGTCAATGTCGTCTTTGATTGCTTGGAATCTCGGAGCCGCTTTATTCAAGCCGAAGGTTTTTCAGAATCTAGCGCTACCATTCAAGAGCTTGTTCGCCAGAATGCCAAGTTGAAAGATGATGTTCATGCTGGAGAGGTCTTAGCCGAGAAACTTCGCAGCAAGAATCAAGAGCTTAGAGGTATGCCCTTTTTTTTTTCGTGTCAAGCATCTGAGAGAGAGCCCGAGGAATGATCTTCGATAAAGTACTCCATCTCTTAACTCGTAGTTTGTCGCACATTTTTTTTATCTTATGGGCTTCTAACCTGTTCCTCGGTACTTCTCCCTTCTCCAAGTATGAATGAAGTTGCGATCTCCAATCCTCTTCATCATCATTATTTTCTTCTTCTTCACCTTATCATCATTACATTCTGCTTTTTTGATTGAAGGGAAACAGAGTGTCATGATATTTAAATATCGAGCGGTGGGGTCCACCAGCATTGATGCGAGGAATGCCAGAGCGTCTGCGAATCTATTATCTTTCTTGCAAATGTGCCTCCATTCTATATTCTTTATTTTTGCTGATAGTTCTTCTGGGAGTAGCTTGTACTTCTGTAATGATGGTTCATTCTCACTATATATCCTCATTATTTGGCGGATCACCAACTGTGAGTCATTAGTTATTCTGACATCGTCTATCTCCATTTCAACTGCCAATCGCAATGCATGTATTAGGCCTTCATACTTTGTTTCGTTATTGGTGGATGTGAATTCCAGTCTAAATGAACGCCATTTTCTCTCCTAGTGGTGAGACGATCACTATCCCTATGCCATTTCCTTCTCCATTTACGGATCCGTCAACTAGTATTTCCCACCTTTTTGAATTTCGCTCCCTCAACATATTTTGAGGATTTCCCTGGTCTTCATCTACCTCCATCATCTCTTCTATACTCTCGTCTTCCTCCAATGGGAACTCTGCTAAGAAATCCGCAATGACTTGTGATTTTGGTGAGGATAATATCTCATATTTGATGTCAAAGTACCCCACTTGTGCATTCCATATTTCTATTCTTCGAGATCTTTTCGAGTTCTTCATTACAGACTTAATTGGTATTTTTGTAAGAACTCTTATCTTATGAGCTTGAAAATACGTGTGAAGCTTTTGAGATGCGTACATCAGCGCGAGGATTAGATTTTCGATCTTCGCATAATTTTTCTCTGCTGCATTGTAGGTTTTGCTGATGTAATAAATTGGTTTTTCGACTCCTCCATCTAAGCGAATTAGCACGGCACTTAATGCATGCGGTTTTGAAGCCAAGTATAATAGTAATTCCTCCCCTGGTTCAGCTTTCTGCAAAATAGAGACATTCATTAAGTAATTATGCTTTGCAACACCTTCTCACATTTTGTTGTCCATTCGAATTTGGCTCCATTCTTTAGAATGTTGAAAAAATTCTTGCATTTAATCTGATGACCGCGAGATAAATCGTCCTAATGACGCTAGCAGTACATTCAACTTCTGTACATCCTTTAATGTCACTGGTGTTGGCATGTCACGAACTGCTTGCACCTTCTCTGGATCTACCTGTATTCCTTTCTCTGATACAATTCATTCTAGGAATTTCCCTGACGCCACTCCAAAGATACACTTTGCAGGATTTATTTTCATTTTGAATTGTCGCATTTGCTCGAATATTTCTTCCAAATGGTCTACATGATCTTCAACCTCTTTGCTCTTTATTAGCATGTCATCAACATACACTTCTAGGGTCTTGTGGATCAAGTTCGCAAATACCTTTTCCACCATTCGTTGATACGTAGCACCTGCATTTTTTAAACCAAAGGGCATTCTGGTGTAACAGTATAATCCTATGGGTGCGAAGAAAGCTGTGTGTTCTTCTTCTTTCTTTAACTGCTTCGCCTTTCTCCATCTATCTTTTCGCTTCTTTGCTCTTCCTTCATAGTTCTTAACATCTATCTGGTTACAGGCTTTCGGTCTTTCTGTGTCTCCTGCAATTTCTCCTATTCCGCTCGGCATCGGGAAACATATACACTGATGTAAGGTTGATGCTACGCCTTTTATACCATGCAACCACGGTCTTCCCAAGAGCATGTTGTACGGTGACTCCACATCTACTACGCACAATGTTACCTGCACTTCTATCTCTCCTAATGACATATTTATAATTACCTCCCCTTTTGGCTTTGTTATTGCTTTGTTGAAGCCATGGATGTTATAGGCAGATGGCATTAAGTCTGCATTGTCATATCCCATGTTCTTGAACGTGCGATAAAATAAGATGTCAGCTGAGCTCCCGGTATCTATCAAAGTTCCTTCGATCGCCCATTCCTATGAAACTTTCGCATCTTTATCCTTCTCCTTCTCCATATTTCGCGCGGGTATAGTTACTACCAATGGATCTGTTCGTCCCCAGCTTCCTTGTGGTATATCATCCGCTTCGAACATGATCTTTTTTTTTTCCATTCGTGTAAGGGTGATGTCTTCTTGACATTCGAGATCTTCCTTCCTTCATAATCACGCTTGTGGATCTGTCCTGTAAGTCTTGCATGATAATCTGTGACATCCACACCTAATTTTGTTATCATATTACATTGTAGACACCCGCTTCCATTTACCGCTCCGATGGTGTTTATTACTTTCGTAGATTTACTGTTTTCCTGTTGTAGACACATAGATGTATGTTTTGTTTTTCGCCTTAATTCGTTCTCCTTTTATCTACGGACAACCTTGATTAGCTTTTTCTTGAAATAAGATTAGCTTTTCCAAATATCTCTTAAGAAAATATGTTAATTCTAATAATATTTATAATCTTTAGTATTGTTCCATAGATTCGAAATCGGCAAATGCTAAAGAAAAAACTCATGAACTTTTATGTTTTGCAAATCGAAACTCAACGAAAACAATAGAAATCTTTCACAAAAACAAGAATATAAGAAGTTTTTGAAAAATCATCTTAAAATTTTCACAAACACCACCACAAAAAGTAGGTACAATCCCATTCCCGAGATAATTTCTAGCGCCAAAATGTAGTAGCGGAAAATCTCACTACCACAACCCTTAGATAATCTATACAATCAATTAGGAAATCATCCTGAAGAACACTTTGAAGAAATCTTATTAAATTTGGAAATCAATACAAAGAAGTAAAGTGAAAACCCTTAACTTGGGGAGCAAACAACTTTCTCTCTCTTAAAGTTCTCTCACTCGTAGTGGTTGGTCATATATATGGAAGTTTACATAGTGGAGGACAGCAAATAAAGCCCCTATTTTCGGATCTGACGTGCGATACTCTCGCACACTTATACTGTGTTTCCTCGCACGTGCTTTTCAACCTCGCACAACTTCCACACTTTACTCGTGACTTCATAATGTCATTGATTCCGTCACCTGGGATATGTTATGTGCGACCGCGTTCGCCCCCTTATGATAGTATCATTTCACATGACACCTACGGATGCGATATTTAACCCTACATCTGATGTTTTTTTATATATTTTATTTTGTACTAATTGTCTCGGTCAGGAGTCGGATATCAATTCTATTATACATATTTGCCCACATAAGGATATGAAAATTTGAAAATTACTAAGCCTAAATCAGTGAAAATTTGAAATGCACCCCACTTGTTTCTATATCCCTTCATCCCTAATAGTCACGACCTCTGAGAGAGGGTGGTGAGCGCCTTGGAGACCTAGCAAACTCATCACGGCCACATCCACCATCACCAGCATCTATAGTATAGCCTGAAATGAAGTGGAATAATGAAAAAGAAAAAACAAGTCCGAATGTCCAATAATTATGCAATGAGATATCTGAAACTCACCAGTTTCTCCGGTACTTTTAACTCCTAGATAGTTGTCAGAAGTAGGTGTTATAGGGCTGAAAAATAAATAGAACACCTCAATCCCCTAGATTTTGTTGCACATAATCTTTAGTCAGCTGGATCAGAGGTCACGGAGTCATGGGCAACATAATGTGAATGCAAAATTGCACACGGCAGGAATGTGACATGTCAAAACAGCGTGTAAATCAGTTCTGAACACCGTGGATAGGGGTGACAGGCAAAAACAAAAGGAAAGAAAAGTGACTTGGTAGAATAGAAATCTAAATATCAAAGTCATGGATTAGTTGAAACCCATCCTTGAATAGGGGTACCAATTTCCTAATATTGTAAGTTCTACTATTTTCCAAGTTAAATAAACTGTTCATATATAGTTGAGACAAACTGTTCTTATAGAAATGGGTTTGTTTAACATTTGGTACCCAGTAAATATACAATCTCTATGTTTCTGTTGGGTTTGTGATGGTTTTGCCGATAACCGGAAAAGAAAGTATTTATCTTCTGTTTCCCTAACTACTCCCACTTGATTCTTAATTTGCTCTAGCGGTGGTCATGGAGGCAAAGGTTAGGTTTCTTATTAGGGATTAATTGGTAATCTCGAATATATTTTTTAATAAATATTTAGAGGAAAAATTAAGAGTGAGCAAACTTAGCCTTTGACAGTCAACAGCTTGCATAGGTACCAATCCTGAAATGTTGGGTACCAAATGTTAAATAGCCCTATAAAAATCTAACAATATCAGTATCAGTATCAGAAAGACATTCTAAAATGTATGTTTTCCATATTTTGTTGACATGGTCAATAAACTGGCCAACCGTACTGTAAGCCTGCGACTAATAGAATAAAATTGAGAAGTGGGAGGGGTATCTCTACCTGGGATCCAATTATCTGTCCGGATAGAGATAGACTTACCGTTATCAATTTTCCAAATAAAGTGCTTTCTTATGATCTCAAGCCCCTGTCAGATCCCATTTCAAATCTAAGATCCCTGCCCACTATAAATAAAGTTAGCATTAGCAAAATATTTTGATTCAAGAATTTGAACCCAGGAATCGGAAGTTTGATTTATCATTCTCCATGCTAGTTTAGCAAGGAGAGCAGTGATTGAAAATGTCAGCTCTTTTGATATCCATCCCACCTAAATCCTTTGGAAGATTAATATCACTCCAACCTTTTAAGTAAACTCACCCATTTTCCTTTTTACCCTATCAAAAGTCTCGTTGAATATTAATAGCATCCATTTTATCTGTCAAATCTTTTGGCATGAGAAAAACCGACATATGATGAGTAGCTAAAGCTCCTAAGACACTTTGATTCATAACTATCCTACCAGGAGAGTTCAAACATTTCGGTTTCCGAATAGCTAATCAATTATTAAACTTGTCTAAAAGATGTTTAAAAGATTCAATTTTACTAGTTTGAAGTAATAATGGAACACCTAAATACTTTTCCTGAAGAGCCATTCTCCTAATTTGAAGTATATTAGATATTTCATTTTTATGTTTTCTGGAACCTTAGGAGTAAAATCTAAGTCTGATTTTTCGAAGTTAATAGCCTGCCCTGAAAATTTGCTAAATTTTTCTATGATACTAGCAAGTTGTCTAGCTTCTCTAGGCCTAGCTTTAGTGAAGATAAGATAGTCATTCGCGAAGAATAAATAAGAGACAAAAAGGCTAGAAATGGTTACCTTAACTCCATGGATCTAATTATTCATTTAGCAGTAGAAAGGGACCTGGACAAGGCCTCAATACAGAAAATGAAGAGGTACGGAGACAGGGGGTCATCCTGTCTCATACCTCGTTGAGGAATATAAATATCACTTGGTGACCCATTTAAAAGAATAGAAGTTTTCACTGTAGTAACACACTGCTCAATTAACTTGCACAACTCATTAGAAAAACCAAGACAAGATAAAACATGCAATAAAAAAGGCCATTATATTCTATCAAATGTCTTAGAAAGGTCAAGCTTAATTGCCATGCTACCATCCTTAGCTTTACACTTTTTCACAGAGTGAATCATTTCATGCGTAATCACAATATTATCCGTAATTAATCTACCTTTAATAAAAGCAGTTTGAGAAGGGGCAATGATTTTTTCCAAAATAGATTTTAGATGATAACTACAAGAATATATATTTTCACATCTATATATATGTTACAAAAGAAAAAATTTAGTCGCAACTGTTTCTCAAGTGCAGCTAAAAACTATAATTTATTGCTGCAAAATGGAACTATTACCGTAAAAATATAGCAATGTAGGATCGAGCAAGAGAGAGGAGAGCATAAACGCGGAAGCAATAAACGACTACATTGATAATCAATTTTGATGTGTAAACTCTGATAGCTTAACAACCTATTTAAAGTAAAACAAACTTGACGACCACTCAAAGCACTCTCCTAATGAAATCAAACTCTAAATAAAGGACACTTCTAGAAACACAAAGGACTTCTAAACATAGTAATAATCCAAACATAAAACTCTTCTAGAACCAAAGCAACTTGTTTCTCAAGTTAACTCGACTTCCATAACGTGTCAACTGTTCCTATTGATCCACCCTGACTGTGTCAACTATACTGGTTGATCCTAACTCATAGTCTTGGTTTACTATTTCCAACATCCTCCTTTAAGACAATACTTCCTTTAACAAACTAGAAACACTATTGTTGTGGTCTATCTACTTGGTAGTCAAACGAAAAAAATAAATCCTTATACAAACTTACTTCACTCATAATTTGTAACTCATCACCGAGCATTGTAGATCATCTTCTACTTTATTCGTATCTTCACATGTTACTTTAACAAAAGTCACAACTACAGTTAGTGATGTCTGATACAACTGATATTTTCATAGTTCACAAACCTTTTTTCTCTTCTAAAGTACACATGTTGCCTTACTTCTCAAATTCTACACTGGAATTGCTCCACTTCTCACGATCACAACCTTATGACGTCTCTTCCAAAACTCATGTCTCGCTCACTTACCTCTTGATGATATTCTTCCACAACTCATAGGTATTATAACCTCCCCTTGTTGTCTTCTCACACATCACCCTTTGTGATTACTGTTGGATATTGGATCGATTTTAGGAAACATTAGTGTGATTTCTTAAATAAGTTTTGACTGATTTTTAGAATTATGTTTAGGCTTCTATATAAACAAGGTTTTCCTATCTTAGTTAGTTTATGTTTCCTAAATTAGAGTAAAGCTTGGTTTTCTAATCGAAGTTTTGTAAGCCTATAAATAAAGGTATAACCTTTAGGTTATAGGCATCTACATCATCTACATCAATCTTGTCTAAACCCTTAGGTTGTAGACATCTCCTCACAGAAAATAGAAATAATCTCTTCATTAGCAAGATGTAGATCCTGTCATAGATTTAGGGCTGGGAGAGTTGGGAGAGAATTGAAGGTGAAATGAGAATGTGAAGAAGAAGGGGTGTTGAATGTCATGTGTATTATGTATTCTCTGATATATGAATAAAGTGAATTTCTGCTCCCCGTGGATGTAGGTCATTGCCGAACCACGTAAATCTCTGTGTTTTATGTGTTCTATGTGCATTAGCTTCCGTTGAATGTTTAGTTTTCGTTTCTGATACCGGATCCTGGAATGCCTTGAGGAACAATATGAACCTTTTGGCACAACAATTACTTCTCTCTTACTACACAACCTTGTCGTGTTTCTTCTTCACTTGTTCCAGTCACGCTATTGTTGTGAAACCTTCACACTTCTTTACTCTTCAAGATTCTCTCACAATCTTGTCATACACAAGCTCTACTTATTCTACGTTTTTCTCACAAACTCTTCAACCATACTTCACGATTTCCAACATGTTTGATCTTAAACTCTAACATGATACCATCCTCCCTTAAGCTCAAAATACGCCAAACTGATCTTTACCAAACACGCAAACATAACCACTGTGAACAGGTCGTAACCCTTTGCAACGAACCACTGCAACCAACCATCACATAGTAGATCTGACCGACAATGGATGGAGGAGATACATGCTTGTTCTCCAGTATCTAACCCACAGTGGTGCAAGGAGCTTGTTCTCCAGCATCTAACCTATAGTAGAGCGAGGACTTACATGCTTGTTTCTCTACCATCCAACCTATCTGTCAACACCACCGTCTCTCGGCATCGTTTCTTCCCTTGTTCAATGCTCTTCCATAGAAACCCTTTTTCTCTGCAACAACAACTTTCACAGTAACTACTATCTCATGTTATCAAAATCAGTCTTCAACTAATTTTTCTCGACCAACAATATTTTGTTAAACGATGACTGTACTCCTTTACCTCGAACATACCCATCAGAACCACTTTCATCACTCCTTCTTTTACCTGGCATGCAGCTGCATCTTCCAACTTCCCTTCTCCGCAACTTTGAGTTTTTACAACAAACCCAATCTTCCGAAGTTCCTCCCTGTTCTCGTAGCATCAAATCTTTCGAACTTCTTCACGACATGTACTTCCTTCTCTTCGAACTCAACAACAACAATTCAATCTCAACATATTGCATAACTTTGTTAAGCCCACAACATACCCTCATAGACCCAACAGCTAAGGTCTATTCACCCTAACTTGTTGAACTTTTTTATTCTTCTCGACCTCACGTTTAACATAGTAACGAAAAAAAAAGAACCATGAATTCTCTAACACCTAAAACAAAAAAATTCTTCGACTTTTTCTCCCTCTCCTCTCTCTTCTTCTCACCTTGCTCTGATACCAAACGTAGAATCGAGCAAGAGAGAGGAGATCACAAACACGGAAGCAATAAACGACTACATTGATAATTAATTTTGGTTGTGTAAAATCACATGGCTTAACAACCTATTTAAAGTAAAACAAATTTGACGACCACTCAAAGCACTCTCCTAATAAAATCAAACTCTAAATAAAGGACACTTCTAGAAACACAAAGAACTTCTAAAAATAGTAATACTCGGACACCTAGAACTCTTCTAGAACCAAAGCAACTTGTTTCTCAAGTTAATTAGACTTTCATAACGTGTCAATTGTTCCTGTTGATCCACCCTGATTGTGCCAAGTATACTGGTTTATCCAAAACTCATAATCTTGGTTTACTATTTCCAACAACCAACAATATGAAAAGAGTGTGGCCAAAAAAGTTTATACTCTTAGTGTAGTAATAGAGAGATCGCGGTACTAGTAGGAGTTTATGCCATAACCATTGGGTATTACAATAGGTTAAGTTTCTTTTAGTGTGCATGAAACTCTGTTAAGCTTGCCATTGCTCAAGTTGTGTGTAACTTAAGTTGAGATGGGCGTAATGATCATCTTTGTATGTTACCGACACAACTGTCTGAATATAACCAAAACCCTCTAAGTCAAGATGAAAGTATTTACTAATAACTACAATAATGCACATACTTCATCCACTCATGACCAACTTTAGTATAAATTACCTTCTCAACGGTGATGCATCTTCCCTTTAATACAGTTTGATTGAGATGTTTTATACAACGGTCAGCATCTCCATCGTCACAAAAGAAAAAACCTCTAGAAATCTGTGTACGAGGCTTCATAACGAGACGACATCGACTTACCTACAATGACAATAAAGGTCCATCATAAATATATATTATAAGGAAGAAGGTTGTGTGTCTATGGGTCAATTAGGACCATTGATTTCGGTCATTCAACGGTCTCAGTTGATTGTTGGGGGTTTGACTCAAAGTCAAAGGTGGTCGTTGATTTTAAGCATCATGCGGACAAGATCGCCCGTTACGTCAAATATTTTGATTATTCCGCGGTCCAAGCCAAAGCTAATCTGGCATGGGCCCTAAACCTCGATATGAGTCACAATATAACCGCAGAGTCACAATATAACCGCAGTTTCCATCTGAGTCATAAATTTCTTGATATAACTATGTTTCCTGATCTTCATAAAACTATGTTACCTAATTAAAACTATGTTAACCAATAATACTAACATTGCGAAGATGTATTTATAATATGACCAAAACTATATTTACTGCTTCTGGCGTTAAGAAGATTTATTTATAAAACCTTAATGCAGTTTTCATTACAATAAGAGATCCATCTATCAAATTTTGTATATTGATTGTTTTCTAATCAATAATTTTGGTTGGATCGCTATGAACCCAGGTGTGGAAGTAGAATTTAACAACATACGTCAACGAGATAATGCTTCTGCCAATGAACAGCATAATCGAACGGAAGAATATCCAATACTGCAAACCCGAATTCAATTATCTCATGGGAAGGAGGTATCAAAGGTAACATTAATATTCTGTAAAATAAAACATTGATTTAGACCAACAACTAACTACTTTTATAATTTACAGGAAAGATCGTTGGGACAAATAGCACGCTGGCAAAAAGAGAAACAAAAAAAAATGAATCATGAAGGAGCATTAGTCAAGCAATGTGTGCAGCTAGAATGTAAACATGTACATCTACAAGATAATGTTTCTGCCAATGAGCAAGGTGATACGCTGAAAGAACATTAAATGAAGTCACAGGCAAGAAAACACCTAAACTCTATAATGATATCTAAGCAGTTTATAAGCATTTGAATTTAAACAAGCAGTTGTATATATCTTTACTTATTAAACTCCTGGTGCACCAATGACTGTTGTTCTTGGTGTTAGCATTTATGTGTTTTGCACAACAAATCTCAATTTGGTTAAATTAATTCTTGTTTATACTATGTTAAAACGGATTAGTCTTAATCCGCATTAAGGCATGTTTTTGGTAGTAAACATGCACTAAAGACTAGCTTAAGGTTAATGCTAGATAAGGTTGAGTCTAAGCATGACATGTCCTTTAGCTTGACATGTCATACGAGCTGTCCAATGTAGCCATGAGGTGTCCTCCAACTCATGATGGAAAGGTTGGAGTGACATGTGGCAAGCATGACTAGGACTCCCTTCTAGCCTCACAAGTTTTCTTTAAAAGCAAATCAATTTTCATCCATCAAAAAGAAATGTGAGGAAATAGAAGTTGATAATAAGTCATGAAGGTTTAGGTTTAAGTGTCTTGAGTGTTTTCTATTTCCTTGTACTACAACCTAACTTTGTATGAATCATTTCTAGTGTTTTAGTTATGTATGGTGCTGTATTCAGTGAGTTATTGAGTATGCAATACTAGTTTAAAGTATAATTTCAGCATGTAGTTTTCTTATAGGTTATTTGGTACTTAAGCATAAAGATTAAGGAGATGAAATTCCAACATTCAACTTCTATTTCACCTGGTTATTACATATTCATCAGCTAGAGTGATTGTATGGTTGAAGTTTTGGACTGTTTTCCCTCTAAAGTTGTAGTTCTTCTTGTATGCGGTGGTTTGGTACTTCATGCTTGATGGTGAGGGGATGAAAATTCAGGACAACAAGTATTGGAGAAATTATAGAAGGTTTGTGTATCACAATCAAGGTATTTTCAGATCTGCGGTAGTTTTGGACTTCTCAAGATGGCGGTTTTTTTGTAACAATAGGTCTGAATTTTTCTGTTTTGAAAAATTGTAACTTGTAATAGTTTGCAGCTTCCATTACTCGACTAAGTGTTGCCAAAGTGATGCTTTGAGAGTACATGGAAGTGGTTTTAATGAGAATTATGTGATTGTGGTGGTTTATTTGATTCATTCGGAAATTTTAAACACGAATCTTTCCCAAAGGTGTTTTGTGTTTATGAAATTTGATGTGAATCAAGTCTCATATGAGTGACAGCTTTTCATATGAGAATTTATTCTTAAACTTACTGGGACTCATTGTACGTCGTAATTTCTGCCTAAAGATGATTTGCGATGATATAGAGTCTTGTTTATGAGTTTAAGATGTTATTGTTTTGCTTATTAACATGCTATTTACTTGGTTTATGTTATAGATGTATAAAGTGATATTAAGCATGTGTGTTATGTGAATTTCAGTGGAATTGTGATTGTGATTTTCATCAAGTTTATTCCATGTGTTTGAATCTGAAATTCAGTGGGAGTGATGCTTGTAGCTTGGTTATAGCTTGTTTGTCATCATTCTTACATTCTTGGGAGTTTTGTATGCTTAAAAAGTAGTCTCTAGTTTGATATGAAGCATAGTGTGATTAAAGTAAATGGGAATATAATGTATGGCTTTATCATTATATCTGTTTCCTTACTTTTGAAAGGTGTTATATGCTCATAAAGTTGTCTCTGGTAGGATACATAGTTCTCATTCGATAATCATTAATGTGCTAAAGTTCTTGGTCTCATTAAAATACGAGCACAGTTCTTAATTCGAGCAAGACAATGGGGATACCATTAAGGAGAAAAAGCGGGTGGCGTAAGAGCATATGTAGTGCTGCTTGTATGGCTTTAAGCTAAGCCAATAAAGTTACAAGTGCAATTCAGTTGGCATAAGGTTAAGCCAAATGAAGTTTTCAAGTTCAGTTTGGTTTTTGCGTAAATCTAAGCCAATAAAATGTTTCTGGTTTGAAAATAAAATGTTTTACATGAGAATAATAGACCGTCTAGTTTTCTGATTGTAGAAATGGCTTACGCATCTTAAATGTGACGTGTAGGTTTCTATAGTCGAAGGCTAACGTATTATTTGACTCGAGTGAGCGGCTAGCATAAAAATTATTTTATAAAGTTTCCAAGAAAAGTTTTGTTGCTTAAACAAGTGGTAGATGTTAGCATTTGTGTGTTTTGCGCAACAAATCTCAATTTGGTTAAACTAATTTTTGTTTATACTATGTTAAGCTAGATTAGTCTTAATACGCATTAAGGCATGTTTTTGGTAGTAAACATGCACTAAAGACTAGCTTAAGGTTAATGCTAGATAAGGTTGAGTCTAAGCATGACATGTCCTTTAGATTGACATGTCATATGAGATGTCCAATGTAGCCATGAGGTTTCCTCCAACTCATGATGGAAAGGTTGGAGTGACATGTGGCAAGCATGACTAGGACTCTCTTTTAGACTCACAAGTTTTCTTTAAAAGAAAATCAGTTTTCATCCATCAAAAAGAAATGTTAGGAAATAGAAGTTGATAATAAGTCATGAAGGTTTAGGTTTAAGTGTCTTGAGTGTTTTCTATTTCCTTGTACTACATCCTAACTTTGTATGAATCATTTCTAGTGTTTTAGTTATGTATGGTGATGTATTCAGTGAGTTGTTGAGTATGCAATACTAGTTTAAAGTATAATTTCAGCATGTAGTTTTCTTATAGGATGTTTGGTACTTAAGCATAAAGATTAAGGAGATGAAATTCCAACATTCAACTTCTATTTCACCTAGTTATTACATATTCAGCAGCTAGAGTGATTGTATGGTTGAAGTTTTGAACTGTTTTCCCTCTAAAGTTGTAGTTCTTCTTGTATGCGGTGGTTTGGTACTAATGCTTGATGGTGAGGGGATGAAAATTCAGGACAACAAGTATTGGAGCAGTTGTAGAAGGTTTGTGTATCACAATCAAGGTATTTTCAGATCTGCGGTAGTTTTGGACTTCTCAAGATGGCGGTTTTTTTGTAACAATAGGTCTGAATTTTTCTGTTTTGAAAAATTGTAACTTGTAATAGTTTGCAGCTTCAATTACTCGACTAAGTGTTGCCAAAGTGATGCTTTGAGAGTACATGGAAGTGGTTTTAATGAGAATTATGTGATTGTGGTGGTTTATTTGATTCATTCGGAAATTGTAAACACGAATCTTTCCCAAAGGTGTTTTGTGTTTATGAAATTTGATGTGAATCAAGTCTCATATGAGTGACAACTTTTCATATGAGAATTTATTCTTAAACTTACTGGGACTCATTGTACGTCGTAATTTCTGCCCAAAGATGATTTGCGATGATATAGAGTCTTGTTTATGAGTTTAAGATGTTATTGTTTTTCTTATTAACATGCTATTTACTTGGTTTATGTTATAGATGTATAAAGTGATATTAAGCATGTGTGTTATGTGAATTTCAGTGGAATTGTGATTGTGATTTTCATCAAGTTTATTCCATGTGTTTGAATCTGAAATTCAGTGGGAGTGATGCTTGTAGCTTGGTTATAGCTTGTTTGTCATCATTCTTACATTCTTGGGAGTTTTGTATGCTTAAAAAGTAGTCTCTAGTTTGATATGAAGCATAGTGTGATTAAAGTAAATGGGAATATAATGTATGGCTTTATCATTATATATGTTTCCTTAATTTTGCAAGGTGTTATATGCTCATAAAGTGGTCTCTGGTAGGATACATAGTTCTCATTCGATAATCATTAATGTCCTAAAGTTCTTGGTCTCATTAGAATGCGAGCACAGTTCTTAATTCGAGCAAGACAATGGGGATACCATTAAGGAGAAAAAGCGGGTGGCGTAAGAGCATATGTAGTGCTGCTTGTATGGCTTTAAGCTAAGCCAATAAAGTTACAAGTGCAATTCAGTTGGCATAAGGTTAAGCCAAATGAAGTTTTCAAGTTCAGTTTGGTTTTTGCGTAAATCTAAGCCAATAAAATGTTTCTGGTTTGAAAATAAAATGTTTTACATGAGAATAATAGACCGTCTAGTTTTCTGATTGTAGAAATGGCTTACGCATCTTAAATGTGACGTGTAGGTTTCTATAGTCGAAGGCTAACGTATTATTTGACTCGAGTGAGCGGCTAGCATAAAAATTATTTTATAAAGTTTTCAAGAAAAGTTTTGTTGCTTAAACAAGTGGTAGATGTTAGCATTTGTGTGTTTTGCGCAACAAATCTCAATTTGGTTAAACTAATTTTTGTTTATACTATGTTAAGCTAGATTAGTCTTAATACGCATTAAGGCATGTTATTGGTTGTAATCATGCACTAAAGACTAGCTTAAGGTTAATGCTAGATAAGGTTGAGTCTAAGAATGACATGTCCTTTAGATTGACATGTCATATGAGATGTCCAATGTAGCCATGAGGTTTCCTCCAACTCATGATGGAAAGGTTGGAGTGACATGTGGCAAGCATGACTAGGACTCTCTTTTAGACTCACAAGTTTTCTTTAAAAGAAAATCAGTTTTCATCCATCAAAAAGAAATGTTAGGAAATAGAAGTTGATAATAAGTCATGAAGGTTTAGGTTTAAGTGTCTTGAGTGTTTTCTATTTCCTTGTACTACATCCTAACTTTGTATGAATCATTTCTGGTGTTTTAGTTATGTATGGTGCTGTATTCAGTGAGTTGTTGAGTATGCAATACTAGTTTAAAGTATAATTTCAGCATGTAGTTTTCTTATAGGATGTTTGGTATTTAAGCATAAAGATTAAGGAGCTGAAATTCCAACATTCAACTTCTATTTCACCTGGTTAATACATATTCAGCAGCTAGAGTGATTGTATGGTTGAAGTTTTGGACTGTTTTCCCTCTAAAGTTGTAGTTCTTCTTGTATGCGGTGGTTTGGTACTTCATGCTTGATGGTGAGGGGATAAAAATTCAAGACAACAAGTATTGGAGCAATTGTAGAAGGTTTGTTTATCACAATCAAGGTATTTTCAGATCTGCGGTAGTTTTGGACTTCTCAAGATGGAGGTTTTTTTGTAACAATAGGTCTGAATTTTTCTGTTTTGAAAAATTGTAACTTGTAATAGTTTGCAGCTTCCATTACTCGACTAAGTGTTGCCAAAGTGATGCTTTGAGAGTACATGGAAGTGGTTTTAATGAGAATTATATGATTGTGGTAGTTTATTTGATTCATTCGGAAATCGTAAACACGAATCTTTCCCAAAGGTGTTTTGTGTTTATGAAATTTGATGTGAATCAAGTCTCATATGAGTGACAGCTTTTCATATGAGAATTTGTTCATAAACTTACTGGGACTCATTGTACGTCGTAATTTCTGCCCAAAGATGATTTGCGATGATATAGAGTCTTGTTTATGAGTTTAAGATGTTATTGTTTTGCTTATTAACATGCTATTTACTTGGTTTATGTTATAGATGTATAAAGTGATATTAAGCATGTGTGTTATGTGAATTTCAGTGGAATTGTGATTGTGATTTTCATCAAGTTTATTCCATGTGTTTGAATCTGAAATTCAGTGGGAGTGATGTTTGTAGCTTGGTTATAGCTTGTTTGTCATCATTCTTACATTCTTGTGAGTTTTGTATGCTTATAAAGTAGTCTCTAGTTTGATATGAAGCATAGTGTGATTAAAGTAAATGGGAGTATAATGTTATGGCTGTATCATTATATCTGTTTCCTTACTTTTGCAAGGTGTTATATGCTCATAAAGTGGTCTCTGGTAGGATACATAGTTCTCATTCGATAATCATTAATGTCCTAAAGTTCTTGGTCTCATTAGAATACGAGCACAGTGCTTAATTCGAGCAAGACAATGGGGATATCATTAAGGAGAAAAATCGGGTGGCGTAAGAGCATATGTAGTGCTGCTTGTATGGCTTTAAGCTAAGCCAATAAAGTTACAAGTGCAATTCAGTTGGCATAAGGTTAAGCCAAATGAAGTTTTCAAGTTCAGTTTGGTTTTTGCGTAAA
>NC_039364.1:9118591-9118870 GCF_003573695.1 Papaver somniferum | reverse complement strand
ATGACATGTCCTTTAGATTGACATGTCATATGAGATGTCCAATGTAGCCATGAGGTTTCCTCCAACTCATGATGGAAAGGTTGGAGTGACATGTGGCAAGCATGACTAGGACTCTCTTTTAGACTCACAAGTTTTCTTTAAAAGAAAATCAGTTTTCATCCATCAAAAAGAAATGTTAGGAAATAGAAGTTGATAATAAGTCATGAAGGTTTAGGTTTAAGTGTCTTGAGTGTTTTCTATTTCCTTGTACTACATCCTAACTTTGTATGAATCATTTCT
>NC_039364.1:8992722-9118581 GCF_003573695.1 Papaver somniferum | reverse complement strand
CGGGTGGCGTAAGAGCATATGTAGTGCTGCTTGTATGGCTTTAAGCTAAGCCAATAAAGTTACAAGTGCAATTCAGTTGGCATAAGGTTAAGCCAAATGAAGTTTTCAAGTTCAGTTTGGTTTTTGCGTAAAGCTAAGCCAATAAAATGTTTCTGGTTTGAAAATAAAATGTTTTACATGAGAATAATAGACCGTCTAGTTTTCTGATTGTAGAAATGGCTTACGCATCTTAAATGTGACGTGTAGGTTTCTATAGTCGAAGGCTAACGTATTATTTGACTCGAGTGAGCGGCTAGCATAAAAATTATTTTATAAAGTTTTCAAGAAAAGTTTTGTTGCTTAAAGAAGTGGTAGTTGTTAGCATTTGTGTGTTTTGCGCAACAAATCTCAATTTGGTTAAACTAATTCTTGTTTATACTATGTTAAGCCAGATTAGTCTTAATACGCATTAAGGCATGTTATTGGTTGTAATCATGCACTAAAGACTAGCTTAAGGTTAATGCTAGATAAGGTTGAGTCTAAGAATGACATGTCCTTTAGATTGACATGTCATATGAGATGTCCAATGTAGCCATGAGGTTTCCTCCAACTCATGATGGAAAGGTTGGAGTGACATGTGGCAAGCATGACTAGGACTCTCTTTTAGACTCACAAGTTTTCTTTAAAAGAAAATCAGTTTTCATCCATCAAAAAGAAATGTTAGGAAATAGAAGTTGATAATAAGTCATGAAGGTTTAGGTTTAAGTGTCTTGAGTGTTTTCTATTTCCTTGTACTACATCCTAACTTTGTATGAATCATTTCTAGTGTTTTAGTTATGTATGGTGATGTATTCAGTGAGTTGTTGAGTATGCAATACTAGTTTAAAGTATAATTTCAGCATGTAGTTTTCTTATAGGATGTTTGGTACTTAAGCATAAAGATTAAGGAGATGAAATTCCAACATTCAACTTCTATTTCACCTGGTTATTACATATTCAGCAGCTAGAGTGATTGTATGGTTGAAGTTTTGGACTGTTTTCCCTCTAAAGTTGTAGTTCTTCTTGTATGCGGTGGTTTGGTACTTCATGCTGGATGGTGAGGGGATGAAAATTCAGGACAACAAGTATTGGAGCAGTTGTAGAAGGTTTGTGTATCACAATCAAGGTATTTTCAGATCTGCGGTAGTTTTGGACTTCTCAAGATGGCGGTTTTTTTTGTAACAATAGGTCTGAATTTTTCTGGTTTGAAAAATTGTAACTTGTAATAGTTTGCAGCTTCCATTACTCGACTAAGTGTTGCCAAAGTGATGCTTTGAGAGTACATGGAAGTGGTTTTAATGAGAATTATGTGATTGTGGTGGTTTATTTGATTCATTCGGAAATCGTAAACACGAATCTTTCCCAAAGGTGTTTTGTGTTTATGAAATTTGATGTGAATCAAGTCTCATATGAGTGACAACTTTTCTTATGAGAATTTATTCTTAAACTTACTGGGACTCATTGTACGTCGTAATTTCTGCCCAAAGATGATTTGCGATGATATAGAGTCTTGTTTATGAGTTTAAGATGTTATTGTTTTTCTTATTAACATGCTATTTACTTGGTTTATGTTATAGATGTATAAAGTGATATTAAGCATGTGTGTTATGTGAATTTCAGTGGAATTGTGATTGTGATTTTCATCAAGTTTATTCCATGTGTTTGAATCTGAAATTCAGCGGGAGTGATGTTTGTAGCTTGGTTATAGCTTGTTTGTCATCATTCTTACATTCTTGTGAGTTTTGTATGCTTATAAAGTAGTCTCTAGTTTGATATGAAGCATAGTGTGATTAAAGTAAATGGGAATATAATGTTATGGCTTTATCATTATATCTGTTTCCTTACTTTTGTAAGGTGTTTTATGCTCATAAAGTGGTTTCTGGTAGGAGACATAGTTCTCATTCGATATCATCAATGTCCTAAAGTTCTTGGTCTCATTAGAATACGAGCATAGTGCTGAATTCGAGCAAGACAATGGGGATATCATTAAGGAGAAAAAGCGGGTGGCGTAAGAGCATATGTAGTGCTGCTTGTATGTCTTTAAGCTAAGCCAATAAAGTTACAAGTGCAATTCAGTTGGCATAAGGTTAAGCCAAATGAAATTTTCAAGTTCAGTTTAGTTTTTGCGTAAAGCTAAGCCAATAAAATGTTTCTGGTTTGAAAATAAAATGTTTTACCTGAGAATGATAGACCGTCTAGTTTTCTGATTGTAGAAATGGCTTATGCATCTTAAATGTGACATGTAGGTTTCTATAGTCGAAGGCTAGCGTATTATTTGACTCGAGTGAGCGGCTAGCATAAAAATTCTTTTATAAAGTTTTCAAGAAAAGTTTTGTTGCTTAAACAAGTGGTAGATGTTAGCATTTATGGGTTTTGCGCAACAAATCTCAATTTGGTTAAACTAATTCTTGTTTATACTACGTTAAGCCAGATTAGTCTTAATCTGAATTAAGGCATGTTTTTGGTAGTAATCATGTACTAAAGACTAGCTTAAGGTTAATGCTAGGTAAGGTTGAGTCTAAGCATGACATATCCTTTAGCTTGACATGTCATATGAGCTGTCCAATGTAGCCATGAGGCGTCCTCCAACTCATGATGGAAAGGTTAGAGTGACATATGACAAGCATGACTAGGACTCTCTTCTAGCCTCACAAGTTTTCTTTAGAAGCAAATCAATATTCATCCATCAAAAAGAAATGTGAGGAAATAGAAGATAATAAGTCATGAAGGTTTAGGTTTAAGTGTCTTAAGTGTTTTCTATTTCTTTGTACTACAACCTAACTTTGTATGAATCATTTCTAGTGTTTTAGTTATGTATGCTGATGTATTCAATGAGTTGTTGAGTATGCAACACTAGTTTAAAGTATAATTTCAGCATGTAGTTTGCTTATAGGATGTTTAGTACTTAAGCATAAAGATTAAGAAGCTGAAATTCCAACACTTGGCATTTAGGCATTCAGGTAGTCTATAACTAACTGAAAATAAACATGTAATTGCAAATATATATTTTGGGTAGTTTATAAGCATTTCAAATTGCTAATTTCAAATAACAGGATGCATTGTGCGCACAGCAAGCACATCGATACGGAGGTAATCCACAACAGATCATCGTGATATAGATAAAGAAGAAATACAAGATAGACGTCCTAAACAAATAGTATCAGACATCAATCAATTTGTTTCACAGAGAGCTAAGGTATTTTTTTCAATAATTTTATTTTAAAACTATTTATCCAACCTTTCCTAACACAATTATTGTTGAATGCTTGATCACTCATTTTCTTAAAATGACAGGAAAGAATGAAATTATCCCAACGCCAACGCCGAATTAGAGAATTGGAGCAACGACCAAAAAAGGAGCCATCACCATCATTATCATCGGTAAAGTTAATTTGCAGTCGTAGCAATAATATTCTGTAAAGAACAAAATGAGCTAGAACAAAAACTATTTTACGCTTATACAGGCAAGATCCTTGGGACAAAAAGCACGTTGGCAAAAGGAGAGAGAGAAGAAAAATATTCAACAAGGAATTACACTGAACCAAGGTGTGCAAATGGAGATTGAGCAAGTACAGAGACAAGGAAATGCTTCAGCCAGTGATCATGGTGATAGAAAAGAAGAACATTCAATGCAAACTCAAAAGCAAGCAACAAAAAGAAAAAGAAAGACGCCGATACAATTACAGGTCAGAAAATATGCAAAATGATATTATCTTCAAATGATTCATTTATGACTACCTTAGAATTAATATCAGTTGTAATCGCACAGGATGGTCATCGCCCCAAAAAAAAGAAAAACAGTTCAACCTCACGTGCTATATGTAGAGTCAACAAATCCTGACATTGAAGCCACGTGCGGCGATCAGGCAAGTGACCTTTTTGGAAATCCATTTGGAAATTGTTTATGTACACCATTAAAAACAAAAAAATCACGTGGTTTTATGTACCTTTCTTTTGTTGCACCAGAAGTGGAGAGCAACGTTCATATAGGTCCAACCAGTGCACAATCTTCCACAACTGAAAACGAAATGTAATTTCATTAGATTCACAAAATGCTAATTTCATACGAATTCTATCCGGATCTTCATCTAATGATGTGTTTTCACATTTGTTACTCATCTAATGATGGGAAATTTTCTATAATTTAAAGTTATTCATCTAATGACGTGTTTTGACATTTCTTTCTCAACAGGTCTGTACCAGTTCCAGACGTATCATCTGATGAGTACACTGATCATTACTATTCTTCAGATGACAGTCTTGAAGATGAAAACAACAATGTACTAACACAGTTCAGTAATGTACGTATAAACGCTGGAAATAAACGTAAATCCGGAAGGAAGGCACGTTCAACTGTTAATGAGGATGGAAGAAATTATCTTGGAAAAATGGACGTTCCATGTCCATTTTGTGGTGCATTGCATTGGATTAATGAGAAATTGTCTGATTCATCGTTTAAGAATCCTGAATTTGGGACATGTTGTCACAAAGGAAAAATTCAATTACCGCCACTACATGAACCTCCTCCGGAAATAATGGACTTATTCGAAGGAATTGGCTATCGTTCAAGATTGTTTCTAACAAGGTATCAGAAACTACAATGCTTCCAAGGCATTTACAAGTCTGGGATGCAAATATGATACAAGGGAAGCAAAGGGAAGTGGCCCACCCTGCTTCTCAATACACGTTGAATTGCGACATTACAGTGGATCGCTGATGCCAAAACAAATAGGCGATGCTATTTACTCTCAACTATTTTTATATGATCCAGCTCATGCATTGTCCATACGTGAAAAAGAAATAAGGATCTACATAGAGAAATATTAAGTATCATCCAAGATACTCTATTGAAACACAACGGATTCATTCCTTTATATCGTCAGGCACATGATATCTTGAAAGATAGGTAGGCTTCATCTGACAAAACAGTTCAAGTGTCACTGCAACTCAGATCAGCGCCGTTATAATTTGCCAGCGGTTAAAGAAGTATCTGTTATCATTCCTGAAAAACCAGGAGATGTGACAACAACTCGAGATATTCTGTTGCATCTAAAAGATGGAAACGGCTTAACAAGAATAGATGAATGCAATCCTACTTACCTACCTTTACATTATGTTTTGTTATTCCCTTATGGAGAGCTAGGTTGGAGCATTGAGCTTGCACAACGGGATGTGGATGAAAAAAAATATACAGATACACGAATATCTCATATGCAGTATTTCAGTTACCGGCTCTTCCAACGGAGATCAGAATATTCAACAATCCTAAGAGGTGGAAAGCTATTCCAGGAATTCATAGTGGATGCTTGGGCTTCGACAGAACAAAATCGTTTGGGTTATATCAAATTTCACCAAGGAAAGTTACGCGCAGATCATTATGGTTCCATAATAAAAATGAAAGAAGAAGGGATAACGCCTAATAAAGGAGATACACCGTGCGTTTTACCGTCATCACATACTGGAAGTCCAAGGCACATGTATGAAATTTACCAAGATTCGATGGCAATTACACGTTTTAACCATCATCCTGATTTTTTTCTGACAATGACTGCAAATACGAAATGGCCAGAAATCCAAGACGCGCTTCTAGAGCACCAACATGCGTGTGATCGTCCTGATTTAGTGGCACGGGTTTTTGAATTAAAAAGGCGCTTATGGAGGAGATAACCAAGAAAGATGTGTTTGGAAAAGTTGTAGCTCATGTCCACACTATAGAATTCCAGAAACGGGGGCTACCACATATGCATCAGCTGATATTTTTAGAAAAATCAGAGAAAAACCGTACTGTGGAACAGGTTGATAAATATGTATCAGCGGAATTTCCAGACAAGAATGAAGATCCGGTTCTCTTTGATACTGTCAGAAAGTGCATGGTTCACAGACCATGCGGTGATCGGAATCCAGAGTCTCCTTGCATGAAAAACGGAAAATGTACTAAGAACTACCCTAAGAAATACAATGATACTACGTGTTTAGATAGTGGCGGATACCCAGTCTATCGTCGAAGAGATGATGGAAGAGAAGTTATCGTCCACAATGGACGTAAAGCATACAACACTGACGTTGTACTTATAACCCACACTTATCAAGAATGTTCAACTGCCATATAAATGTGGAAGTATGCGCCGGAGTAAGAGCAGTTAAATTCATAAACAAGTACATCTACAAAGGATATGATAAAATGACAGTTGTTGTTGGAGCAAAAGATGAGGTACAAATGTACATTGATGCAATGTATATTGGACCGCCGGAAGGTGCATGGCGTTTACTCGGACACTCAATGCATAAGGAAGAACCAAATGTCGTCAGATTGGCGATACATTTGCCAGGAAAACAAAGAATTATCTACGAATCAGAAGGAACAATAGAAGGGGTTACAGATAAGGCTGAGAACTAACCTTGATGGCTTATTTTGAATATTATACTGAAAATCCAACGGCACCCGCATACACCTATCAAGAGTTTCCACAACACTTTGTATGGAGTGAAAAAAAAAAGTGGAAAACCAGGCAACGGGGTTTTGCGATTGCTAGAATGTATTTTGTTTCTCCCAATGCCGGAGAATTGTACTATTTAAGATTGTTGCTGACCGTTGTTGCTGGTGCAGATTCATTTGACAGTTTAAAAACAGTTAACAGTGAACTGTGCCCTACATTCAAGAAAGCGTGCATAGAACTTGGATTACTAGAACATGATGGAGAATGGCTAGCGCTTCTTGGAGAGGTCACCCATATCCAAACAGGCAGTCAGTTACGGAAACTATTCAAAATCGTGTTATCTGACTGCAACCCAACAGAACCAGAAATTTTGTGGGAAAAGTATGGGAAGAAAATATGTGACGATCTCCCTCATAGATTGAGAACAATGTTTGACATTCAAAATCCAACGGATGAACAGGCTTTGGATTATGGATTGTACCTCTTGGATAGATTGTTGCGTGAAGGCGGAAAAAAACTAAAACATTTTTCTAACATGCCACGGCCAAAAGAAAATTGGGGTAGGATAATTGGCAACAGGTTGATATGTGAGCATAGGCAACTTCAGTTTGCAATCCAACAACCAGAACTTCAAAGAAATATTGCAAATTTGAATCCAGAACAGTTATCAGCATACAGAGTCTGTACAACAAAGGGATGGTCGTACCTTTTTTCTAAATGGAAGCGCAGGGACGGGAAAACTTTCGTATATAATACTGTAGCTGCAAGCTGCCGTTTCAATGACGACATAGTTCTCACTGTTGCACCATGACGTATTTCTCCGTGCAATTTACTTTTAAATAAGATGATTACCTGACAATGACCAATATTAAAAAATTTAAAAAGATTGTTAGTACTTCCATGTCGTAATATGTTACAATCATTAAAGCATTTACATATGTCATAATATGTTCAAGATAAACAAAAGAACTTCTTGCAGCCTTCCGGGCGATGTAGACAGGGATTATCCTTTTGTCTTTATTTTTGTCTTTACAGATGTTATTGTTTATTTGGTTGGCTGAAATTCATGTCGTTAAATTACCGCTTAACCGCTCATTGCTTTTAGGTTCTACACCATGAATGTTTTTGTTAACTGTAAATTTTTATACCTAATGATCTTTATGGTTACTTTATTATCAGGTATTGCTTCATTACCTTTGGTTGGGGGTAGAACAGCACATTCAACATTCAAGACCCCAATAGAGATCAACGAAACCAGCATATGTTCAATTCGTAAACAAAGCAAAGAAGCTGCATTTCTTAGAGAAGTCAAACTGATTATATGGGATGAAATGCCAATGCAACACAGATATTGTGTAGAATCAGTGAATAAACTAATGCAAGATGTATGTGAAAACGAATTACATTTTGGCGGTATTACCATTGTTATGGGGGGAGGCTTCCGCCAAACTTTACCAGTTATACCTAATGGAGGCCGTGCAGATGTTGTAGGAGCATGTGTGAGAAGCTCCGTACTCTGGAATGATATAATAGCTCTGACGGTTACAAAGAATATGCGCCTTGATCAGTGCAATCCAGAAAACATAGCTTTAGCCGAATTCTTACTCGAGGTAATATTTGTTTACACTGCATTTTAAAAATAATGAAAAAAAGTATTAAAAACAATATTTAACTTATATGTTATACCAATTTATGGTAGTCGGATCAAAAGCAGAAGAAAAAGTACAACTCCCTTCATCAGTACACAGATGGCAAGATATGAAAGAGTTGATATCTAAACTGTACCCCTCTTTAGGGACATCTAATCAAGTATCACCTGAAGAATTAACCGAGAGAATCATTTTATCAGCACGTAATGATGATGTTAACGATATTAACATGGAAGCATTGAATATTTTGGTCGGAGAGACGTTCACTTATTTAGCCGCAGACAGATTGAATCCCGACGAAAGTGGCATAATCCCAAATTATAGCAGCAAATTTCTACAGAATTTAAATCCACCAGGAATGCCCTTATTCAGGCTAAATCTTAAAATCGGATGTCCAATTATCCTGATGAGAAATCTGTCTCCATCCGAGGGTCTTTGCAATGGTACCAGATTATTGGTTACTAAATGCGGTAAACATGTACTTCAGGCTAAAATTCTAACAGGTCACAAAGCAGGAGAGACGGTATTACTGCCAAGGATATCATTTCAACCATCAGTTTCAGAATTGAATATAAACATGTCAAGACGTCAGTTTCCAGTTAGGGTAGCCTATGCAATGACAATTAATAAATCACAAGGACAGTCTGTAAAGTACGTTGGGATCGACTTAAAAACTCCTGTGTTCAGCCACGGCCAGCTTTACGTGGCCTTCTCAAGATGCGCTGCTGCCAATAGAATAACAGTACTTCTCGAAGACAAGACTGAAGAACTTGAACCAACTAACATTGTATTTTCAGAAGTTCTATTGTAATTTATTATCGCAGTATCTGGTATAGTCATTATGGTTTATTCTAAAGACAAGTACATTGATGCATAAACAAATGAAATGCATTTAATAAATAATTGTCTAAAGAAATAGTAACAGATTTTACATAAGTATGAAGTACCTCGAATAATAGTCTTTCTCTTTAACAGATTTGATGTAGGCCAATTCTACAGCAGATGGCACCTGCTCGCTCAAAACCATATATTAAACTTAATTTTTGTAAAATATGTATAGCCCATATGTGGTATATATCAAGACCAAAAAATCTGCAAGGATACATTGAGAAGTAGGATGTATTCTTGGCACAAGATGCACCGCGAGAAAGGGAAAGCAAGAAAAGTTAAGTAGGAAAAACATATTTGCAGGTTAAATTATCTTTTAACCATGCATAGTAACAATATAACGCACTGTTACTATATTCTGGGTAGCATATAAGTAATTAAAAGTAAATTTGCATTTACAGTTTACAGAAGGATCGTGCAGTAATGTGGAACCTAATCAATCCTCACTTCAAAGAGAGTGGACAAAAGAGGTTACACCAAGGTAAGTTCTACTTATCAATTCAAAGCTACATTAATCTAATAATAACAGATTCAGAAAATCATTAATTTTGTTGTGCTAATTGTTTTAATAGGCACCATCCTTGGCACAACAAGCGCGTCGAGAAGAGACAAAAAGGATAAAGACTATAGGGAAAGACTTAAAAGAGAAATACAAGATAGACAGCTTAAGAAAATAGTATCAGAAGGTAATAAAGATTTCTCCATACAGAGAGAGAACTAAAGTGTTATTTCACCAAGTGTATTTCAAATTACTTTATCCAACGTTTACTTTCAAATGTTCAATAACTCACTTAGTCAAATTGACAGGCAAGGATCCTATTGGCTCAACAAACGTTGCCGCATGGAGTTGAAGCAGAAGCCAAAAAATTCAAAACAGGAGCCATCAATGGTACCGTTCTAAATCATAAGAACATCTAATTTTCTGCGAAAATGAACAACAACTTTTTAGTTGAAGCAAATTCATGTATAGAAATTACAGGCAGCATGTTTGGCACTATGCAATTTAAATCCAGAAACAATTATGCAAAAAAATCATAAAGCCAGATTGTAAAGTAAGTAGAGATCGATATGCGAAATTCTGTGTTCGGCCACGACCACCTATTTGTTGCTTTGCCAAGATGCACTGCTGCAAATCGAATAACGGTATTGCTGGCTAGAATAATGACAAACTTGAAACAACTAACGTTGTCTCTCCAGAAGTTCTACTGTAATTAATTGTGACATTATCTTTGTTTATTATATAATTATTTTCAAATTTTTCTTTAAATTTTAGTACTATCATTAGTTTAACTAAAGAAACAAAAAACAAAATTTTACCAATCGGTAGAATAGAACTTTACCAAAGCTTAGCTTTCAAAATAAAAGCTTTCGAAATAAGCAACAATAGAGAATTTATACTTAAGACCGTATCAGTATAAATTAAGCATACTTCTTTTATTTCCAATTTGTGTTCAATGGCAACAGTCCCTTCCTTTTATCAGATGATGTTGTCAGGAACTGTGAATAAGAGGCAATCTAATTTTTAGCACAAGAATGTAATTTCTTACAGGTACAAGCTTGAAACGATGGCATGGGATTCAAGTGACACTACCATTATCGTGGCTATAGTGGAGTACCAGAAAAGATAGTCGAGGATATGGAGATAACAGAACTGATGAAGCTTTCAGGCATAAACATAGAGGTATAAAATATAGTTCTTATCTTTTCCAGCCGTTACTAAAATAAATTGTGATTACAAGAAACTCAGGTTCAACTAAAAATGTCTAATGGATAGCCAATGCTATATGGGAAACGTGCATATTCAAATTCATATTGAACGATGCATCATTCAATTTCAAAAGTCTCACCGTCAGTCCAAAAAATGAACATGGCAATGATTAGGCAAGAATAGAAACAGAGAGTGAGCAAGAAACTACCACTGATGAACCCGAACAGCAAACCCAAACACCTACTAAGTCTGACTTGAGCAGATTTGTGTGGACCTGCATCTCCACCACATGTTTAAGAATCCCACTCCCAAATCCTGCACACACCCATATATTAAGATATCAACTTCGTGAACTCAAACCAATATATTATCGTAGGATAAAGCAATTCTAACAAAGTTAAACCTATCAAGGGCATGAACTGAAACGGACCAGTAAAGTAACCATATGAACAACCCTCTTTAGATCTCTAATTCAATAAATATAAAGCGTCTCGCTAGACTCCACAAAAATCCCAAAATGATGTGAAGGGTTAAGAAGAAAATTCGACTGCATGATCAACTACCTATACCATATGTTCCAGCACACATTTTTTTTCTTTACATGTCTTACGGAATATCACTGTGGTACTCAATTAAGCATTGAATATGGGACAGATAGCATTTTCTCAACTTACATGATATACATCCATTCAAAATTTTGAATATCACTGACTAATAATTATATAAGGGTTTAGTTTGTTCATTATTATTGAACAACTATTGAGTGCAACGGTCAATCGAACTGCTCACAAACAATTGCTATGTATCCATTAATTTATCAATCATTCAACTGAACAATAAAAACACAATCGAAGATAACTACATAACCATTGATGTTAGTTATGGGTGTTTTCCTTTCGAATCATTGTGTAGGTCTACAACAATAACACTATAAAATAAGAAACTACAATACTTACTTGAGCAACCAAAATAGTCTGTAACTGAATCTCCAAACCTTTACAATCCCTTCACTGTTGTCTGTGAGTAAACGCAAAACATCATCTATAAACATATGTTACACGAAATACAGCGACTGATTAACGAATACCCATGAAATTTCACCCCACAGACAAGAATAAAAAAACAAATCAAAGAGAAAATTAAGCAAATCCAGTCACACACACCCGAAACATCATCATGTATTACTCTGACAAGTGACATTAGAAAACCTCAAATGTTGTGATATAGGTAAGTACAGACTGAACACCCCAAAAATTCTATCACAAGACAAGGGTAATAAATAAAAATTGAATTTGATTATAAGATGTGAGAATTAAAACCTGTAGATCATCCAATATATCTTACGAAGCCCCGTTTCTGTTTGCTTACAATTTGAGTAGTAACGAAATCTCACAAGCTATATAAAATGCAATACTGATGAATGATGGAGTTTCATGACGAAATTAAGAAGACAAATTAGGATTTTGTAGGCAAAGAAAATTATTTGGTTTGAGAATTAGAAAATTTTTTTGGAAGAGAATGATTGGAATTTGAAAAATCAAGCTCTATCCCCAAGTGTATAGATACCATTTTGGGTTTTTAGGACAACCTATTTGTGAGAATTTTGGAAAAAACTACACAAGAAAGAGAAAGAAAGAGAAAAAATGTAACTCGGCGGAGATGTCTAGGAAATGTTAGTTCATTCCTGCCGACAAAAAAAGAAAAAAAGAAAAAAAAAATGTTACTTAGGCATGCCAATGGAAGAATATCCGTCCGATATTCAGAAATCCGATATCCCACAGGTTAAGAACTATCAGATATTTGATATCCGATAATATCCTATAGGATATCAAAATCAGATATCGATTCCGATAGGCTAAGCTATCGGATATTTATTCGATAATATCCGATTAAGAAAAAAAATGTTAAAAACCCTTTAAAACATGTTCATAATTGAAATTTAAGTTTAATTTTTCAAACATTTCATATCGGATATCGGATGTTTGTATCGGATATCGTATATTAGGGTAAATCACAAATAAATCATAAATATGGGATATTAACCAAACGGATAGAGTCTAATCCGATTCTGATAGGTTAAGGAAGAAATATCCGATAAATATCTGTATCCGATATCGGATAAAACGGATAAAATCCTATATGATCCCGAATACTCGGAAACGGATTTCGGATATCGGATATATATTGACAGGCCTATTGTTACTCCCTCTGTTTCTAAAAAATAGGGTTGTTTGGTTTTCACAAAAATTAAGAAAATTAATCATTGAATCCACTTTTCCATGTTTTTTCCTAACTACCCACTCATTTGTTATTAGAGAAAGAGGAGAGAGAAGTGGTCCCCTTTTTATTTTAGGAGATAAAATTGAGACAGAGAAGTGGTCCTTCAATGAATACAGTAGTACAATCGTAACATTTGACTTTTCACGTATGTAAACAAGCCTCTCATAAAAAAAGACACCCTCGATTCTAAGAAAATTCACACAGCTACCAACACCGTGGAAAATGTGGTTCTAGCTTAGTAATGATCATGGCAGAGTTATCTAACGCCTAGTTAGTAAGTTCGCGAATGATTCGCGAATCATTCACGAATTTTTCCGTATCACGAATTTTACCGTCTTATTCGCGTATGTTTGCAACTCCGAACCCAAGTCGCGTATTATGTGGCATTCCCGGATTATTCGCGAACCGTTCACGAATTTTACGTATTCCGAATGATACGTCCGCTTAATTCGCCATAAATTCTTTAGCTTTTACTTTTCAAAGACTCCACTTTTTGGGCTTTACTGTCTTCCGAACATACACGACCGAATATTAGACGTGTTGTAATTTTTATGAAACAAAAACGACTGAAGAGATTTGAAGGTGAAGGTGAGAGAGATCTCAAACTCACTAACCAAGCATCTAAACCACCATACGACGTCCTCTTGGATAACTAATGTTGTATATATTATTAATATCATCATATTAAGTTTATTTTTTCTTTAAATAACTCACACATATGCATAAAAATTGGTCTATGACCTTATAAATACAAATTATTTGTTATATATAGATACCGAATTTTCAGAGCCGAACTCACATTTATAAATCGAATTATACACGTACGTATGCCGTTCCGAATTACTGACGAATCACGTCCCGTTGACCGAATTTTGGACCGAATCTGGATTTTACAAAACCGTATAATACTCGTACGTTTGCCGTTCCGTACGTTTACCGAATCCCGAATTGCTAACTAGGATCTAACGTGAGTGGGTCAAGGTATGTGAACCACGTTCTTATATGTAAGAGTCAAGGTAGCGTTTCCGTAGATAAGTTATTGTACGATGGCACGACTAATGGGAATGTTACAAACACCCCTATTATTCATGGGTTTCTCACAAATATCTTTATCTATTATGTATATATCCCTCCCCTTAAAAAAAGAAACCTGAAAATAAAAGTATTCCAATGTTACCCTCTAGCAGAAACTGGTTTTTAGTTTCAATCGGAAAGAGAAAACTGGGAAGAACTATCGAAATCCACCACCACCAAATTTATCGTCCCCACCACCTCCACTTCAAGATCGTCTCTAATTCCTCCACCACCTCAACCGATTTTATCAACAGTTCCAGCACTACCTCTTATATTTCGACCAAACTTCACCACCAGTAACACCACCACCACCTTTTAAAAAATCGATTTAGATCTATTTTTCCTTGATTCAACTACAAAACTTAAATCTAAAGATGAATTAACGAGGAACTAATCTCCAAACCTAATCTTGAGTCTCGAGCATGAGAAATGTAATTTCAGGTAAGTGATCGGTTATTTAGATTTCAATTTTCAACTGAATTGTACATGATTCCTTTTTCGAACCCTAATCGATAGTAGATTCAGGTATGAATTCCTTTCTTTATCTTTTTCTTTTCCAGTGTGATTCGAGAGAGAGATTTGAGTGGTTGAGTGGTTCGATTGAAATCATCGTCCACCAACAGGAGTAGCGGAATTTGATAATTGATCCCGTTCCCAAATTTTATGATTTCGATTTGAAGATTCGTAGAGTTGTATAAGTTGATCCCGAGATTAACAAGTAAGATTGTTGTTTGTTTTAGGTGGTGAATTTAATTCTTATTTTTTGTTGTATGTTCTAGTGAGATATAAGTGCAATTACAATTTGGGTCGAGTTAATGACAACATACGAGATTGGGTTGTTGTTGGATTTTGAGATGAAGTTGTTGTTGTGGGTTCAGTGCATTTGGACTCAATTGATGCAGATGATGGAGGATAAGTTGAACGGAAGTACTAATTTAAATGTTGTTTAAAGCTTACAGGGAATGAGGATGAACTCATTGTGGTGATGTTGTTATACTGCGGTGGTTGCTTGATGAAGCTGAAGCAGATTTAGCAGTAGTGATGCCAGAGCTGAAGTTAGATTAATGTTTAGGTTGCTGCTGCAATGGAGGAAAGTGGTGGTGCTTCAGTCTCAGATGGTGTTGAACTGGTGATTTATGTTGCTGCAGTGGGAGGTGGTGGTGTCTTATAAAAAATGATGAGACTGAAGTCATCCTTGAATTGACATTTCAGATGCAATATTGGTGTGTGGTTCAGTTGCTAACAGGATGTGATATTGCAGATGCGATATTGGTGTATGGCGTGTGTGGTTCATGTGGTAATAGAATGGTTCGAGTGGTAGTAGAATATGATTGAGTTTTGGTGATGCTACAAAAGAAAAATTGCAGCTGTTGTTGTTGCTGGAGTTGAGCTATAAGTTGTGGAACAAGGTTGCAGTTGGTGAAGAAGTGAAAAAATGAGAGTTGAAGTGCATAACAGTTTGTTGTTGCAGTTGAAGCTTGGTGAATAGAGCTGGGTTTGCGGTTGTTAAGTTGAGCTTACTGATGGACGCGCAACTAGTATATGTCAGTTAGTTTTTGCCAAACCAGGTAGCCTTTTCTATGCATGTTACTTGTGTTATGCATGAACCTGTGGTGCAATGGTAGCACAACTGACTATATGTCAGAAAATGTGTGTTCAAATCACGCTAGGTTCACTCATTTATGTATAACTTTTTTTTGGAGACAACTTGTGCTAGTTGCTTCCATATATGGAGACAACTTGGGTTAGTTGCTTCCATATTTGGGGACAACTTCGTGCTAATTGCCTTCGTTTTTTGAAGACAACTTGAACTAGTTGCCCCAGATTCGGAGATAACTTGAGTTAGTTGGCTCCATGTTGTTTTGCAGCTTGTTCTATACATTATATTTTTTGGAGACAACTTGAGCTAGTTGCCTTCGATAAGGACACAACATCGGCAAGTTGACTTCACATGATGGTGATGGAAGCGGTGGTTGCTGGTGGTGATTGGCGGTGGTGGTGGAGGAAAGTGGTGGTGGTTGTCGGTGATGGTGGGCAGTGGCGGTGGTTGTCGGTGGCGGTGTTGGTTAGCGGTGGTGGTGGTGGTTGTCGTCGGTGGTGGTACGCTGCGGCGGCGGTGGACGGTGGTAGTCGTCGGCGGTGGACAGTGGAGGTGGTTGGTGGTGGTGGTTGGTGGTGGACGGTGGTAGTTGTTGGCTGTGGTGGACAGTGATGATGGCGGGCAGTAAAGTTTGTTTATTTTTCTTTTTTTTCTTTTTGAATACTGGTTAGTGGTAGTGATTTGTATATACACTTTTTAAAAGAGGGTATTTTAGTAATGCATAAAGTTTAGGGGTATTTTTAAAGTGTGAAAGGGTATATTTGAAGAGGCTATATAGTAGGGGTATTTAAATAATGTTCCCAACTAAATACTGGAATCGCCCTTATGGTCGGCTAACTGTGAACAACCCAGATCATCGGGCTAACGAAAAATTTGTGGGATGATAGAAAGGTTGATCCCCGGCCTAGGGCTGCACATGGGACGATACAGTCCGGATTTCTTATGAACCCGGTACCTGTACCTAGAGTTGACAGGAACCTCATTTTGAGGACTTGTACCTGTACTTGTACCTGGAGTTGTACCTGTATGTATAAGACCGGTCCGGTTCTAGTTCGGTACCGGGTTTTGGACTTGTTATAAAAATGTTGTCGTAATATATAGAAAAAAATATACAGATCCAAATACACCAAAAATGATCAAGTTTTGATAATCCATACAATCAAACAATCCATACAAATATTTTCCTACCGACAATGATACAACCAGATCAACATATTTCTTCTTCTTCAGATCACCAGGACCTAATAACCAAGATTGATATGCGGCTTTATCAAAACCATTCATATTTCTACCCAATCATCATCAGTTGTTGAATATGCCTTGTGTATTTCTAATGACATCCGCATAGATCTCATCCATCATCTTTAATAATTACTTCATAGAAAAACATCTCAGAACCCTAAAAATCAACAGAATGAAATCATCAAAACCCTAAAACATCAATATGCTATCATTATTCATTAACAGATGATTGGATATCATGCAAATAAATAAAAATCATACATAATACTCGTTTTTAAAAGACCCCAATTTGTAAAACCTATGGTTTCGTTTTACTGAGAACCCCTAAAAACTGAAACAAAATTAAACCAAAATCGAAGTAAAGATAAACAAATCGAAATAAAGAGAAATAAAAGAAGAAGAAGAAGAATAAAAAAGAATTAACCATTACCTTATTTCAGATGGTGATGAAGAAAAAGTAAAATGTATTTCTTCCGTTCCTTGCCTTTGAAGAAGAAAAAGTAGAAACAAAAATAAAGAACAAGATAGTAAAACGACTAAGATGGTGGTAATTTTGGTGGCGGGGGTTGTAATGGTGAGAGGTGGGGGCGGAATCTCTCTGTGTAGAGGTGAAGAAGAGAAATAAATGGAGAGGAGAAACGAGTGAAAGGGGCTAGGTCATTAGGATTATATATGTTAAGTGGACGGTTAAGATTGATTTTAATTTGATAATCTACGGTCAGAATATTTCTGGGTACAACCGGTCCGGGTTGGCCGGGAATTAGGTAAGAACCGGTACCGATCCCGGCTACACCGGTTCTCATGTTCTACTCCCGTTCCCTGTCCCGGCTACACTGGTTCCGGGCCGGTTCAGATCCAAAATTTCCGGTTCTGGTTCGGTTCTTGTGCAGCCTTAGTAAAAACTCCATATATTGATCCTCCATATATTAATAAACTCTATATATTAATAAAAAATCATGGTCCCAACTTGGGCCAGTTGTAAATAATAATAAACTCCATATTTTAATACTAATAGATTTTTCTAGTCCCACCATAAGGAATTTACCTCCATATATTAATATAGTTTACATAATCGGAAAATTATAAATCTTCTTAAATCAAAATTTAAGATAAAGAAAAATATATATCTATAGTTGTTTGAGAAAATGATGTAATTTCTTGGATTGTTATCGCATCTTTTGATTTGCGTATGCGTAACACCTCGTTACTATGTGCACCTTCTTGTTTAATCCAAAATATTTCCAACTTGTCGAGCATTTTGAAAGCTTCTTGTCGAGTAATTATTTTTGGTATACCTCCATATATTAATAATTTTGTGAAGTCCCAAGATTATTAGTATATGGAATTTTTACTGTATTATGATAATAATTATGAGTAATGGGAGGCGGTTAACTCTGATTTTTGCAAGACAACATATGCACATATGAAAACAATACTGTAATATTTAGTAATATATATAGTAATCAGTTTGGTTTGAACGGAATATGATCCCCGCAGCAGTGGCCTGGAACATTACGAGGAGAAAGAAAAAATCGCACCTCTGGAGACAAGTAAAACTTTAAAACCAATAATGATTTGGGCGGATATTGAGGGTACACCCAACTTAATTAAGACTAACACAGTCCAAGCCTCAGAGGCCCGCATACGTACATGTAAATATTATCCGCACCACAACCGCACACGACATATATGTTGGCTGGCTGCTCATAACTACTTGCAAATCAGTTGAAGCTACAGATTTCGTCTCCACCAAACTCTAATCTCTGAATCCGAAATTTGTGATTCCTTTAAACCCTCTCTTTAATCAAAGAATCTCATCATGAGGAGGTTTGACGATCTATCAAAAGAGATCATACGAGAGATATTGTGTAGGTTACCGATTTCTTGAGTGTAAATTGGTATGCAAACCGTGAAAAGATCTTGTTCATTATTCATCCTTCTCTCAGATGCACTTGAATCATCTTAATTCTGCTGGTGGTGATTCTAGTAAGTTAAGTTTTGTTTTCTTAAATCGCGTATTCTCAAGTCCTGAGAGTAATCCGATCAACGGAGAATATAATATGCGTGATGAATTTTCTTATGCTGAGTATGATGAGAATTCTCAAGAGACACCCTTTAGTAGAAAAGCAAGAATCAACATAAACCTTCCTTTTTAGAAGTCTAAATATGATTATTCTTTTGCTGGTTCATGTAATGGATTAATTTTCCTGGACTCATGGTTTAGCGATATTTTTGGGCCAACTTATATCTTAAATCCAATCACCGGAGAATATATTATGCTTCCAACACCTAAAGGAGATTACTGGTGGACTGGATTTGGTTACATTCATTCCACCAATGAGTACAAGGTTGTTAGGATATATAACATTAAAGGAGACTCGAATGTTAGAAGTGTCCAGGTATACACTCCTGGAAGTAGCACTGGATGGAGACATGTGGGAACGATGGAGAGGAAAATGCAAATCTACAGAAAATCTTCTGGGGCGTTTGCAAATGGAGTTTTCTATTGGGTGGATGACCAAGGAACCATTCTTGCATTCCATTTGATTGATGAAAAGTTTAGCAAACTTCCATCACCACCTTGGTTTACACGGTCTGGTTTTTCAACGTTTCCTATTTCACTAGGGGTTTTGAGCGACTTTCTAAGCGCTACTTATTCTCGCAATGCCTTTTGTAGTGAAATGTGGTTATTGAAGAAGAATAAAGAAAATGGTCCAGGCCATATTTCGAATGTGGTTAATGAGAATGCAATGCAAACTTCAGTAAACTTACTTCCCAGTGGTCTTCTGCTCCTAGCCATCTAGGAAATCTAATTCTTTCTTAGTTCTCTGCTTATATTTGTTTAATGCTGTCTTTTAGGATTTAGTGTGTGATTTTCGAGGTTTTGTATGAACCAGAGCATGATACTGGTAGGACTCATGAGTTCAAGTACTTAGGGCTGACTCTGTCAGTATTTCTAATTTTGTGGAGAGCCTAGTATCGCTTTACTCAGAAACTTATGTGGGGAATGCAGAGAAAGAAGACTCAGAAGATGTGGTTGGTCTTCGAATATTTGAAGAACATGACTATTATGTACTTGAAGTATATGTGTCTACTTTCTATGTTTTTTCTAGGCTGGTGTCTTAGTGATTTGTGGGAAAAAAAATGTATAGAACCTTTCTCATATATGCTTGGTTATTCAAACTCAGCAGTTTGTCTAATGATATGCGGGTTTCTTCTTTATGTTTTGGGTTTGTTCAATTGGCTGATATTGCACTTCATGATCGAAGCTTGAGATTAAGCCGGAAACAGATCTACTTAGTCAATTGGAAATAGTGTAGAGCATTTCTCATTCACGGTCACACATTTCTGTCATATGATCAAGCTAGAGTATAAATCCAAGCATATTACTTGTTCTTTGGCCTGAATAAAGATTGGGGATCGAAGTAGGAAGCTTGGGGATCGAGGTATGAAGCTTTATTGTCTTCTTTAGAAACCTTGAGAATCGCTGCAGGTGGCATCTGTGCTTAATTTTGCTTTTTGATGGTTTTAACCTTCTTAGTAAGATAGAAATTCCAAATTGATATATTGAGTTCATCCACTGAATACATGTGTGAGGTTAAAGTGCATTGAAATTGTTGAATTTGCTTTTGCAATTTTTAAGAGTCAAAATGTGTTGTGGTTTCAGTAATTCTGTTTCATTGTTCCCATTTAATTGCAAGGTTCATCTGAGTAAACTTCTGTATCACAAGTTTATTAAGTACATGTTAAGACAATCAGAGAATTCCTTAATTGTTGAGAAGTGAGTCTCCACATTTTTGCCTAGGCAGTGATCGTTATACAGTTGGTAGCAGTATTTGCTTAGAAACTAATTCTATCAGCTCGTCTTGAGCTTGCGTCTTACTAATTTTCAACCTTGAGCTTGTCCTTAATATTGTCAAAGCGTACAACTTCCAGTTCCCAGATTCTTTTTTTTTTTTTTTGTACTTTGGAAGCTGGTTGGTGTTGGGTAGGAATTTTGTAGTATGACCAAGAACAAAACATGTACTAATTTTTGTCCATGAGAGTTTGGAGAACTGGTACCCTTTATACTCGGCTAAGTTATGTCTTGCTGATATTTTACTTACTGCTCGAATTTTAGCTATAAATATACAAGCAAGATTTTAAAGTCCGGCTACTTCAGATTTTTCCAATGTACAAGGAAGACTGTAAACATCTCTGCAGTTTAAGAAGATCTGGTCCTTTTTATTTCAATTCTGATCGACTTGAGCAAATAATTTTGGTTACTTTTAATTGTTATTTTAATGTTAACTAGTACAACCTGTAATGCTGATCAAAGTATTATCAACACCAATCAACACACATTGCGGAAAATTGATCACAAAATACAAAACTAGTGTATCAATGCCGACAAAATAAATCAAATCAAGAGAAAACATCTACATGTCAAACATTGTAAGCAGAGTAAATACAGTACCCTATAAACAACACGATTTATAAAGGGGATACTATTTTTGGCGCAGCTAATACCACTGCATATGGGACAATTTTTTTTTTAGCAGATCCCAACCGTCGGATCGATAAATTGGTATCACCCCGCCAAAACTGTCATCCCCTTTATAAATCATGATAAACAATGTGAAATTGCGAATCAACAATAAGTGAACTCATAATTAAAGCACACAATTTAACCGAATAACGTATGCAGGCATTTGTACTCGGTACTCGTACTCATCATATGACATAATTTTGTGGGTCAAAATCAGTGTCAGCGTACAATAGTCAAGGACTAGAAGAAGGCTTGGCCGGACTGCCATATCTTGTTTCTACCTTTAGTTTCCTAAATCAGATCTGCTTTCATTTTCATAATCCTAGTTAGTTTAGGGTTTCTCAGTTCCTTGTAAGTTTCAAACTTGTATAACTTTTGAGCCTATATATAATGAAGTGATCACGGCCCTATTTTGACCACAAACAATCTCTACTTTAACATTACATCTCTGTTATTTTTCTTTCATCAAAACGTCATGAAGTTTCTACAGGTAATTCTTCTCACCTTAACCTTATTACTTGTCGTTCCATTACTTGTTGAATCCTCTTCCTCATCTTCTTCGTCCGACAACAGTTTGGTCAGCAACATAACAAGAGGTTCATCTCTTTCTTTTAATGATACTAGTCCTTATTGGCTTTCTCCCTCGGGTAACCTTGCTTTTGGCTTTTACCCGTTACAGTGGTATCCTGGCCGATATGTTGTTGGTATATGGTTTTTTAAATCGTCAAAACAGACTCTTGTTTGGACTGCTAACGTTAATGAGTTTCCATTGCACACACCATCTTCAATTTTATTCACTGACCAAGGAAAGTTAGTACTGCGTACAGAAAATAAAGATTTACTCTTGCTACCCAATGTACCTGAACCTGCGTCATACGCAAAGATGCAGGATGATGGCAACTTTGTATTATATGGTTCAGACTCTCAAATTGTTTGGCAAAGTTTTGATTATCCTACTGATACCATTCTCGGCGGTCAAAAATTGAGACCTCAGATTGATCTTATCTCTGGTATATACAGGTTATCAGTTTCGCGGACTGATGGTTTTGTTGCTATATATAGAAAGACTATTGTTGATCAAGATGGTGATAGTGAAGGAGATATAACTGAAGAGAGTGTATCGGTAATATCAGCTGGGGATTCACTAAGTCGGCCTGTAACCTTAAGTTTAGACATCGACGGTAAATTATATCTTGCAAATTCTGATGCTGAAGTGGTTAAAGTTTTTTACCAAGACAAACGAAAACAACAAGTCAAGGACGATGGGGATTATATCTACAGAGCGACGTTGAGTTCAATAGGGCGCTTGAATTTGTACAAAGAAAGAATTAATGGAGGAGGAAACAACAATACTCAAGATAATCCTCATCAAAAGTCATCCGCTACAATGGTATGGTCATCTTCTCCTAAAACAGATATTACAACAGGGGATGATGTAAGACCTAATCATCATGCAAGTGATACAGTTCTAATGGTTATGCTCATTCTGTTTTGTATTGGTTTGGGAGTCTTCGCAATGTATAGATATTGTACAAGCAAAGTTAACAAGGATGAAAGTGGAGGTTGTTTAGAATTAGGAACAAGAACATGAATATTGATCTTTTCTTTTTGAGAAAGGATATGTTTATCTTTCTCTAGCTTTTTATTTTTATATAATAATTAAATATAATAATTAAATTTCATTAATAGCAAAATAACAAAGAGAATATATTGTACCCATATAACCTTAAGTCATGTCGTGCTTAATTTGCAATTCATAGTCCAATATGGGCTTGTTTACTTCAAAAAAAACTGATCACATCTTGCTAAAAAAACTGATCCAAAAATAAAATAAAATGACATCTTATTAAACAAATCAGCTACAGCGATCCAAAATATGTGGACAACCTAATTTTTGCCACCAAGACTTGGAAATCTTTTACGGGACTTGTGCATTGTGACGTAAAGCATGTCCCCGAGGCATGATATGAACCGAAACTATTGATCGTGTGACTCAAATATTGACATTTTAACACGAATGTATCTTGTGTCCCATCACTTCTCCTATGATACAAACTTTGCGTGCGAACCCAAATATATCCTGTAATCTAAAATCTGCCTCATAACCTATAATTTTTTTTTGCCATTGTTATACCTTATTATCTAAATTTTCCGTTGTCCCCAAATCAATTTTCCTGCATCCTAACAAAACCTCGTCTTTTCATCCAAATTTTCCCTCCTGATATAAAATTTTTGTGTTAAAAATTCTGCCCTTTTTTCTAACATTGAATCATGATCAAAGATTTGTATTTGAGAACGCCAAAATATCTCATGAGCGGAAGTCTACATCGTTGAATGTCATCTTTTCCTTTGTGACTAAATCTTCTTTGAGACCCAAATTTGCTTAGACCAAGGCCATTTGGCTCGGCTATAACTCTATATATGTCCAAGCAAAAAGAGAGCAACATTACAACCACTAAGTAAATTTTTGATGGGGGCGTTTTATGATGGGGGTATGGGGAACGAATTATGCCTTGACATGTGTTTTTCCAATTAATTGTTTTAACAAATTCTTTTACCAAAAATATAAAGGATAAAATATCACCAATTAAGATAACCAATATTTTCACCAAAAATACACTTTTTTTTATATATTTGGAAAATTCTATGTGAAAGCCATGTACAAGGCAAAGATAGACAACTTATACAAGAATGATATCACAACAAGAAACTGGGAAGCCATTTAGAGGATGAATGTGTCCCCAGTCATAAAAATCTTCTTTTCGAAATGTGCACATGAAATACTCCCTACAAATGCAAAGGCAGCAAGTATTCTACATTATATTGACCTTATATGCCCAATTTGCAAAAGTGGGGAGGAAAATGTGACACATATGTTCCTAAACTGTCCCGCAGCTACTGAAGTCTGGCATGAAGTCCTTGGAGAATCCCATGGACAGGTTGATCATACAACAAACTTCATGGACTGGTTCATTTATACAAGCAATTCTGAAAGATACAACATTTATGTTACCATGTGTTGGTATATTTGGAAGGCTAGATGTGATTTAGCTTTCCAGAACATAAAGCCTAATGCAAAGAAAACATCTCTTAGCATTAAATAGTATCTCTGTGACTTTAACAGAGTTCACAGATTAACTTCTCATGCTTTCAACACTCTATACTTCAATAATGTAGAGCCTGATCAGGAGGAATTGACAGTCCCTTATAACCTGAACCTTCAGAACCCACAGGACTATGCTTTCATAGTCAAAATATGTACCACACAGGATCCTGTTAGTTTTAAGTATTTTTCTGCCCTAACTATCTTGGATTTTGCAGGAAACTACATTGGTAGCAGAGGATACTCAGACCAATTGGGAGAAAGAGGAGCCACAGATGGAGCAGAACTAGCTTACAACTGGGCACAGGATCAGAAGCACATGAACATTGCAGTACAAGCTGAATTCATTGAAATCCTGTTAAAATTCCAATCTCTCTACAATCAAGCCATCAAGGGAAGATTCACCCGCAGTTACTATGAAGCAAGGCAAAACACCAATGAAGACACGTCCTTACAAATTAGTCAAGTTACTTTTGTTTTAACTAGTCTTTAATATCATACATAGACTACAAAATTTGCAATCTATAAACATTGCTATTGCTTGTAAGAACTATGAAAGTAGTATTGCCTCCAGTTTGGGCACAGGTACTACTACTACTTTGTCTGTTTGTTAGGCTATGTCTAAGTTTTTCTATAAAATAAAAAAAAAAAGAATCAAAATTTGATGAAATCAATTTATAATAAAAACACGTGTCAAGACATGATTCATCTCTAATACCCATCAAAAAACACCCTCATCAAATATTTTTCCACAACCACTGCGGCAGAGGTGTATTTGTTGGCTTATACTGACAAAAACTAATTAATTTTCCGTCCACATATGAAATACGAAAACTCCGTATTTGTATACTGTTTTTGTAGATCCGATGATATTTCAAACTTCTACTGTATAAATTGGAATATCCCTAAACTTTAGCTCATTTATTAAAAATTGAATACAGAAACTTCTGTAAATTGATAGATGGAAACTCAGTTTCGGTTAGGCAACCCTTAGCTATATAAGGTGGAACAGATGTGTTCCACTCATTTGCCAACCCAAGCGAATTCACCATATATATTTGAGCGAAGCCATGCTCCTTAATGGTTGGATTTCCCTATAATGTAACTATAGCAAAGCCAAAACCCCAACTAATGGTTGGACATAGAGATTCACAGTAGGTCACATGAGGCTAAGTCTTCCTTTAAGCCACAGTGAAAGCAATTGACCACGAGTCCGAACCGAACTGGTAGATCTGAAAAGAAGCGAGAAAACTTTTCAAATATGAGTGTTAATCTACTCCGCCCGAGATGTTCTAGTTATATTCAAAAGTTTGCCGGTTATGCCAATTAAATCTATCTAAATTTTATCTCCACTTATCCAACCACTATCGGGGATACCCTCACTTTATTCATATGCATGCTTTCCGCAATTTCTATGGAATGAACAAATTTAGAGTTTGTTCATTTTGCTCCCACTATACAATGAACAAATATGAAAAATGGATGTTCAAATCAACAGATTTGTTGATTTGAACATTGAGTCGGAATAACCAGCGCGCGTCTGTGGTAAGGACGGGCGTCATCTCTACCAACGCTGGCGACAGAAGGTAAAACGCCAACGATATTACCACCAACGCGCATCCACCAGTAGGACGCCAGCGTTTTTGCTAATCGCGCCGCGTTCTTTTTAAGAGCGCCAACTGCTATTCCCATCCCGGTGGTATTGTTCCTTTCCTTGCCCTATAAATTCACTTCATATACAAACTTAAACTCACACCTTACTCAACATTACACAATTTCCATACCATCTCAACTTTTATTTTTCTTTTCAAACAAAACTATTCATATCGATTCAATCTTTTAGAAAAATTTCATCTTTAACAAATATGGCATCCTCACAACAACGATCACAACAACAAACACAACAACAAACACGAACACCACAACAAACACAACAAGAAACACAACAATCACAACAAAGGAACACAAGAATTCGTGGTCCCAAGTATACGATGGATGAAGACAAAGTCACTTTGCAGAAATTATGTATTATATACATTAGATGATATCAATGGTATTAGTCAAGAAAATAAATAAATTTATGGTAAGAATTTACAAAAAATTTGTGAAGAAACCGGTAACGTTCATGATAGTGATGTCGATGGGTTGTGTCATCGTTTCTGCACAATTGCAGGAGCCATTAGTGAATATGTAGCTACTATCACTCAAATTTGGAACAACATAAAAAATGGTGAAAGCGAACGAGATGTGGAACGAAGATGTCGGGAAGAGTGGACAAGATCCCACAAAGGTTCAAGCTTCCAACATGAAACTTGTTTCACCATTTTGAGGGTGCTTAACAAGTTTAATCCATACATGATGGAAGGTCATCAAGTGCCTGGGAGATCACCACATGGTCCAATCTCGCGGGATTTTCAGAATGGAGGGTCTTCTTCCTCACTTGATGGAACTCCAGGTAGTCAGGATCAACACAATAGTAATCTAGACATTAACACCAACTGCAAGAGAAGAAGAGGAGGTGGTCAGAAAGCTGCAAAAGCAGCGAGAGACGCATCCCAACGAGCAGCAGAAGGAGGTTCAAGCGAGTTCAACTATGTTGATGACAAGGCAATTGAGATGCAAATGGAGGAAGATAGAGTCAGGGACCGTGTAATTTCTTTAAATAATCAACAAAAAAGTCGTCTTTCGCGAGAACAATACTACAGGGATTGTAAGCTAAACAAGTTACTCGCCCTGGACACCAGCAAAATGAATGAACGAAAATATGCTATATGGACTAAGCAAATGGATGAGGCCGAACAACAACAAGTCCAGACCGATCAAGTCCGGGACGAAGAAGTCCCCCACCAACAAAGTGAAGTCACCCCTCAACAAATTGGCCAGTATGTGAATGTGGAAGACGAAGATGATGCCTCAGAAAAAAACGAAGAGGAATTCAGTCTTGCTAATGAATAAACACGTTTATTTAAAGTTTCTTTAAAATTACTTTAATATAATTGCCTCAATTTTAACAAACAACTTTAAATTAAAAAACATATTAATTAAAATAAACAACAAATTTTTATTATAAGCCTCAATTGTACACGTTTATCTCCCTCTTCCTCTCCCTTTGCCTCGCCCCCCCCGCATGCTGCTCCTTTTAAAGCCCAAAGGTGCTTTGTTAAATCTTGTCGTAGTTGTGCATAGATTCCCTGATTGTGGATTCTGTCAGTGGCAAGTCTATATTATCTTGTCGGACGCCCACGCTCTACCACAAGATCCTTGGTTAAATCTTCATCTGGAAAACTAGTCCAGGTTGGGTCACGCCTGGTTTCTTCAATGACCATGTTATGCAGAATAATACAAGTCAGCATAATTTTGTTCATTTCTTGAATATCAAAAAAGCGCGTCGGGCCAGCAATGATGGCAAACTTCATTTTCAATATGCCAAAAGAGCGTTCAACATCCTTTCTGCATGCAATTTGTTGGGTTTAAAATACTGCATATCCTTCGAAGTCGTCGGACCAAAGCCTACCTGTTTATAAGCTTGAACCATAGTTGACCATTCTGGATAGATTCCGTCTGCTAGATAATAACCCTGAGTGCAGTGATGATCGTTGATGGTGAAATTACAGTGCGGCGCGACCCCGTTCTTAAGATCCTCAAACAATGGTGACTTATATAAAAAGTTGAGATCGTTATTTGAACCCGAGAGTCCAAAAAAGGCATCCCAAAACCAACAATCATAAGTATCAGAAGCTTCCAAAATTACGGTTGGTTTTGGATAATGATCCTTATATTGGCCCGCCCATTCTACCGGACACGCATGCCACGTCCAATGCATGAACTCAAGACTACCTAGCATTTCTGGAAAACCCGGTGGATTCTCTCAAGATGGGAATTGAGTTTTTTGGATGTTGTAATGGCTTGATTTTCTTGAGGCATGTTAATAAGTTCAACTCTGCTGTACTTATTCCTTGGAACCCCACGACTAATGAATGTAAGAAGTTACCAAATCCACCAAGTAGATTAAAGGAGCGCCTAGGGGGTTTTGTAGAATATGGATTTGGTGTTGATTACCAGGTTGAGGATTTTAAAGTGGTGCGCATTGCACAGGGTCTTAAGAAAGGCTGGTGTGAGGTTCAAGTATTTTCACTAAGATCAAATTCATGGAGAATCCTTGAGGACATCCAGGTTGATAAACTTTCTTATGAATATCGTACACCTGATATCGGTCGTTTACCTGTAAGCGGGGCTCATCACTGGAAAGCCTTTGTTGGAGAGGACTTGGACACCGAAATAATTCTTTTCTTTGATTTCGATAAAGAAGAGTTCGATCAGATACCAATACCTGATGAAATCGATGGTTTTCTTTTACGGCACTTGTGTGTTTTAGGAGGATCTGTTTGGTTACTTGAGGATGAGTATGGTTGTGGGCTTGAGTTCTGGGAGTTGAAGGACAATGGGGCGAAGAAATCATGGATCCAACCTTTCACCCTTGGCATAGGTAACTCTAACTTATTGGAAGACTCTGATTCCCTTAAAGTTTCTAGAGAAATGATTTTGTTTGGAGCTTACAGACAAAAATGTTTGCATTTAGTTTTGTATGACCCGAAACATGATACATTCCTTAGTTCTGCCTACGTGGAGAGTCTAATTTCACTAGACACGGGTACATTTCTAGGGGAAGTACAATGCGGGTGAAGTTGATGAAGATGACTCATAAAAAAGAAGCGGAAGACACATTAAGAATAAAATGAAGAAAAACAGGACAACCGTGAGGGTTGTGGCAGAAGCATGTTAATCTATCAAACTGGGATGTTCATCTAGTTGAAAGATATGTCAGATAATTGTGTTATTTTGGTAATTGGTACAACTAGTTTCTCAACCGTGCGATGCACGTGTCTATTCCTTATTTATGGAATATTGGACGGTTGTTACGAAAAATACTATAAAATGGGTAACAAATAAGTAAGTTTTGAGTTGGTGAGAAAGAAAGTAAAATGAACCATCAAGGAATAAAACAAATACAAGTTCGTGAAGAGATAGTGCAATGAAGAACTTCTTCTTAGTATTCTTCCATATCCTCTTTATCCTGGCTGTGAAGTATTCTTTGTTATCCTTGTAATATCTCGATATTTGGCAGTAGTTGGCCGAATAGAATATAAGTAATGATTTTTTCTTTCCTAATACCGAGGTTTTTTCAGTACAATTGGTTCCAGAGTTGGTAGAAAACTTTGTAGTTAAGCGTACTCCCGAGAAGTTGATGCTGTATTACCGCAACGATGCTCTTTAAATACCCTACACTGCCAGATAACTGCAGCGGCTAAGTGGGGACAATATTAGTAGAGGCACAGGTCATTACAAATTACAATCCTGGTAAGGAGCCATTATTGTTTTGGAAGAGTTCTTTTGCTTCCTCCTTGTCTTGGTAAAGAGTATTATAACTATTAACCTTCAAGACCATGAACCTGTTATCCGGTTTCCATATTGAATCCTAAAAACCAAGAAAATACGTCTTGTCCATAAAACCTTCAAATTGTGGCAAAGCTTCAAATCATAAGAACAAAGAGTGCATGGGAAGTGTGATCCATCCACCCTATGAGATGAATTTTATACTTACATGCACCAGTAAAGTTAATCCTTCATACCTCACATTATTTTCTTATCTCAAGCAATTTTTTTACACCTATAATGGTTTAGTTGACGAAGCCAAAGATCATTCGACGCAGTATGACTGGGTATCGTTATGTACAATTTTCCTGTTAGATTTGCATCATTTCATATTATATCAATCCTTGCGTTTAATCAAACTAACTATTTTTGCTTCACGGGAGAGTGTTTTCTCAAGCATAATTAGAATTCAATACAACAAAATGATTCCAAATTAATTACGCGAGATATAAAAATAAATTACCATATTACTATTGCACCTAGAATAGACACCGTCGTATTAGAAACCATTAACACCTAAACAGGAATTCTTTAAAAATAGTATGGTAATCTTAGGATTAAGTACATTCGATGAGGCGTAAAATTTTGACAAAAAATGAACAACCCTAATTTGCATTTACGACCACAAAGTCTCCATTTACACAGTAATAATATAATCCCATAAAAAAATTAGAAACACGAAAGTGTCTCGCAATTTGTTCCCATCTTTACAGGTCCATATTTGTATAATCGTATTTTATTAGCATTAGCATTTTATTTGATAATTTATTGAAAAAATTTAATTTGGATACTCAGTATGATCGATGATGAATTATTGGAAGTGTTATGTCTGTAATAAACACAAAACAAAGCACATGAGAACCTATACCAATTTTCATAGTTTATATAGGTTTTGGTTAGATTTTGAAGAAACTTTGGCTAAAAATCAAGATTTCTGTGAGGAAGTAATATATGTTTTTTCACGCCAAATATGCGGCCGTGTTTAGTTAGGGTTTTGACATATCTCTTATGATAGAGTTTTAGTCGCCGGCCAAGTCTGTGCTAGTGCCATTAAACATATATGATGTTGAACTTATATTAAGTGAAAAACGTAGGGGTTTGCCCAGTAACAAACCCTCGTACATATATGAACTGTGTATATATATACCGACCCATGCATATTCTAGAATATATTCCTTGTGCTATTTTGTTGGATGGGAAGCACTTACATGTTGTGGCATCATTTGCACGTGTGTAGACCGTCTATTATTAAACTTGAACGGTAGATATGGAGCCAAAAAAAACCTTAATTTTAATAAATTTACGTGATTGCATTGATAATTTGCATCTAAAACGTTCATGTAAGTTTGAACTAAGGGCTGAGTGTGGGTTCAAGTTAGGTTGTACTCATCGTCTTATAGGTGAATATTGATGGTCGGTGTCACTGTAGTACAGCCGTAGAGTCACTCGTCATCTAATAGGTGAATATCTGAGTTCGGAACTCGCGAGCGCCAAATTCTTTACCAATCAAAAAGAAAAAAAGAAATCCCCAAAAGCAGAAATTCCCCCAAAAATAAACGATCAAAAGAAAAGGTGGAATAGTGATGAGAATGTAACACATTTTCTGGTGTGGATGACTATTCGCTATATTTTATCTGGAAAACATAAATCCCTGTATGGTGTCTGAATCTGAGTTATGGGAAAGTAAATACATTTTGATAGATTGAACAATAAGAGGATGACCATCTATAATTCCTGCATTTTGCTCGGAAAATATGGCATTTTCTCTCATCCGGTGGAAGTTAGGCTTGGGTCTTTCCTAGCTCTATGTTATCTTTCACTTATGGATGGGATCACAATTACTTCTCTAGCCATGACAGCTAGTTTCACTTCCGCTAGATCCTTTGTAATCTTCTATTTAATATTATCTTCTCTTTATATCAAAAAATAAAATAAAATGTAATATTTTTTCTTATTCTTATCATAACCTCCTTTGACATTTTATTGGTGACCTTTCTTTCTAGAACGCATATCACGCCCTTCTGCTTTCTCAAGAAGTGCTGGCCCATGATTACGGTTTGGTGGAAAATTACGTGTTTGTAAAATGTGCATTCGGAAAAGTCAACCCGATTACGGTGGACTGGCAAGGGAGAGTTTGTTGCGGATATGTGCATCCAAATGATCCAGATGTTGATATCAGGGTTGTTGATCCAGAAACTGGTATTTAACACGAGGAATATGGTAAAGTGGGGAGATATGGATAAGTAGTTCAAGCATGAGAATTGGAAATATTGTATTTTAAAGGGGTCAATGCTTCCTGTATAGGTTTAGAAATAAACATTTCCATATATCATCCAAGGCAGAGAAAGTATGCAAGAATAGTCAGCTTTCAAGCCTAATGTCAAACAACTGAAGAAACTTCGCCATCAAATTCATCGCACTCATTTCCACAAGGTAAACTTTTAGGTAAACATGTTACAAACACACATTTTTTTTAAATGTATAAAAAGAAATAACATTTATTTTCATAATACATCATTGCACACTTTCCAATTACTTTTTTCCACATAAATATTTCCTTTGTGTTGGGTTGTCCAAGGTAGTTTCTTGGATTAGCCGATTTATTTAGAAAATGCAGGATGATGGCTCTGCCTCTGTATCTTATATTGGAGGAAAAGAAATCTCTTTTTTGTGTTGAGTATAGATAATCATTTCTCTTTTTGAGCCAAATTTTCTTTACTTAGTTTAAAACATTTGTAATTCTTTTAGCTGATTCTTTTAACTATATTCCCATGTCTACTATTAGTTACTAAGATAAGAATACACTGGTCAATTTGAAATGAAATCAAACATATATTGAATCCTTCATTTTCCAAAATCTATGAGCAACAGGGAAGCTTCCATTTTGGTGGTAATCATGACCTTTCTTTTCTAGCATCTTATTTAAAACACCAATTTTCATGACCATACTTGCTTATCATCTTTGCTGCAAAATGATAAAAGTACATTTTTTCATTAAGTCAAAAAGACCGCTAAGTTAAAAAATTAACACAACAAAAGAATGGTAAAGAGCCATACATACAACAATGTCAACTAAAGGGTTGGGATATACTACAGAGTAGAAATAAATGTTAAGAGCATTGTACATCCATGTTATCCGAAATCAACGCTAAAAAGAGCAAAAATAATACAAACATGGAGTCATTCTAGTGGTTTCGCAAACATCCTTCAGCTATTAAGAATTTTCCATGTTAGAGTAAATCGAGAGAAAATTTACATACTCATCAGAAATACCATTGCGTGGATATATGTTACAATATTTCTGTGATCTTCCAAGCACCAACTGATCTTATTAATATGTGATTACCCGCAGTGTGATATACGCGGATCATAAAAAAAAAATAAAAATACAGGCATCTGTAGAACAAAGACATTATTATTGCTTCATCTTCAAGCCTTTTTAGACCACACTACTGCGACATTGTTTAATCTTTAGAGCTTTATGCAAGCAAAGCACCAATAAATTAGACTATGATATCATAAACCTAAAGATATAGAAATACAAAAACAAACCCCAAGAAAAAACAATCCTCACGATTAGATACCTTGTTTGAGTACGCTAACAAAATAACAGTTCCATTCACACTTCCAGGCATATGCAACAAAAAAAAAATGAATCGGTCAACAAAACCTTAAACCGAAAGAACCAGGAAAACATAAACAACAAAATCCGAACAAAAAGAAAAGATTAGGCAAAAACATAATGTGATCCGTACATCGTGAAGAGGCTGACTACTACAAAACAAAAACATTGTCGGAAACGTAGGAAACCAAAAAAGGACGATCTCAAATTTTCGAATAAAGTTCTAAAGGAATTAACAACAAAACTCATGAGCTCCCACTATCGCAGCCATTAGTTCCATTTTTGAGGGTACATGCAGAATAGAAAAAAAAAATATTGGCACCCTGGTTGTAGTTGATTGAACTTGTGATAATAATGTCCGGTAAAAAAAATTATTGCCTGATACTAATAAAATCTCATAAAATATAATTAATCAAGCATTTAGATCAATAAACATATGCATGCATATACGAACGTTTGCAAGAGATGAAGAGATTTACCAATTTGTTTGTGCCGTCAAGATCTTTCCATGCGACAACTATTAGAAATCCCAGTGAAAGAAAAATACAGCGCCAGTCGATCATAGGATACCTGCAAAACAAACAACAAACCTGATAAAAAAAAGTGCCACCATTAGAACAAAGAAGCGGCATCAAAACAATGGCCGTTTTGGTATTCTTGTAACGCTTTATATAGAGACAGACACTTAACTCATAAATAAAAAGAATTTTATAAGTTGGAAATAATATAAATAAACATCCAAAAATATCTAAAATTCCATTTTTTATGTATTATAGTTGGCAAGCTCAACCCACGAAAATCATTTAAGTACCTATTATATTACTTTTATTACCTATCATGTTTGCTAGGTAATATTGATAAACATAGTGAGAATATTAATAAACATAGCTACAAAATCGTCGCATGTAAAAAAAAATAATTTATTAGTATAATTTTGGATAGTCATATTTTCTTCCACAAAATATTTTCTAATACGTGTTAGGAATTTTATGTTTTTCCTTAATGGAGTGAACAATATCAAGAAAAATAATATTGAACCCTATTTGATTTTTCTACAAACATTTTTGTTCTTTTACTTGAAAATTGATTTTTCTGCTAATATTGTTTATCACAATTTTCAACTAACGATTCTGTATTTTGACTATTGGGCAGGTTTAGGCAGTCGATTTTTTATGAAAGAGGAAGTAGGCTTCCATGCACGGGTATGCGTCACAGCTTTACATTTTTGTTATGTAAAATTTAATCATTGATCTAAATGCGATCAAAGGTTTTCAATTAATTAAAATTGTAATATAAATTACAATTAAGATTAATTTAATTTTCAGTAGTTTGGAATTGTAATAAGGAATAATCAGGGCTTATAAAAAGTGTAATCGGACATTGGACATTTTTTTTATTTGATGATCGATTTAATTTTTTGATTAAATCATGATGTACAATATATATTTGGATGCGATTTCAAATTTTTTTTGTGATTTTTTCTGTTATAATTAGGTAGTATTTAATATGTATTTTTGGTAAAGCAATAAGATTTCTTGAAATTTAGTTGTTTTAGGTAATTTTTTGTTTGATGTTAATTTGTCGAAAAATATTTTGTGGGGGTAAAAATACATATATTTTCTCTCTCCTAATGTCTTGACCAATGATCCTCAAAAGAATTCTCCCTTCTACTCGAACCATCTACCCTTCATATGGATATTACATAATGGATGACAGCTAAGAGATCCTTTATTTTCGGAATCTCTGTGCGTTGTTATCGCACATGTATATTAGTTATATTCGCGGACTCCATAGGCTTCGCACAGATCTTCATACTTTACCTGTGACTAAACTGACATCATTCAATTCATCACTCTATCTTGATTAATGCGACATATTTTGCACTCACCAGGCTGTCCTCTGCTCGCATATGATACATGTGCGATATTCTATCCCTACATTTTGCCTCTTCTCATTTCGTTCTTTTCGTGGAATGAGCGAGATGAGAAACATTCATCCTTTAATTTCGCACATCCTTGATTTTTCGAATTTCAGTCTTGCCGACATTTTTCCATAATTTCAGCTTATTTTTCTACATGTGTTGACTTCCTCTTTTACCGGTACGTCCTGTTTCTAATCGGTCATCTTCTTCTTCTTATTTATTCTTCAGAAAAATATAATCTCTTTTCTTTTTCTTTACTCTCTCTCTCTTCCTAAAATTATCTTCTCTCTTTTTTACTTCTTTACCTGCTGCTTGCTTGTTTGATCACCATCATCTTCTGCTGCTACTGCTGTTATTATCATCTTTTATCTCCATGAATACCAACTCACATTATGTTTATTTTCCTTAAATCATCCTTTTTTCTTTAGATTTTATCCTTTGATTTGTTAGTAACCTAATTACCATACTGTTTGTAGATCGATGTCTTCTTCTAGCGGTATGAAGATAACCATTAATAACCCTAGATCTTCTTCAGACAAAGATAAGGAAACTCAGAAGATTAAACCGTTGCAGAACAAAGAAGAAAGAAATATCTCACTTTTCTTTTAACAATATTGTTTCCCTTATTTCTTATCTTCATTGTTATTCGCAGGGTTTCAACCAAGTGAAGAAATCTTGCAAGCCTGTAGCGCTTACTTCTAATATATCCATGCCCAGTTTGGATCAGTGAAAACTACTTCCCCATCACCTTCTTCATTACCAACTCAAGTTAATATAAATCCTCATGTCCAACCTTCAATAGACGCAACCCTTTTAAAAATTCAAACTACTTTTAAAGAAGTTTCTCCTCCTAAAGATAAAGTTGTGGTTAATCTTGAAGTAAGTGATTTTCCTCCTCCTGCCTCTACGATCTTGTCAAATGTAGATGCGGTTCTGTCATCCTTCACACATACTTCCCCATCTGCGAATGTTGAGGCTATCAAAGAAAATACTTCTTTAACTTTCACTGCTCCCTCTTCTTCTTCGGATTCTTCTTTTAATGAGAAAATGTTAGAAAATGTAAATCTAGTTTCTCGAGCTTTGTCCGTAATTATCATTGCTGCTCATTCATCCACCAATGATCCTTATAAGCTTCAACTTTGTTCTATTTTGAACAAATTACTGTGTGAATTTCCTCCTAATAACGCCTCGAGAGAATAGATCTACTCTCAGATTGATCCAAACATTCATATTTCTCTAGATGTTATAGTAAATATCTTCCATATATTTTCTTAACATTTTTCATATTTCTCATATTTATTATTACTTGTCTTCTTATTAGGAATCTCATCGTTGATAGTTCTTGCTGAAGGACGTTTTGAATCTAGTTGTTCTCGGTTAGAACTTTCGCATCAAAATGCTTACTTAGAGAAGGAAGTTTGTAGGTTGAAGGGAGAACTTGAGGTCGCAAACTTTGATTCCGAACAGTTGTAAGATCAAACTAAAAAACATAGAGGTAACTATTTCTTTACTTTTCTTAATTTGTTCCATTAACGCGCTTCTTCGCTTATCTTTATTTTCTTAAATCTCTTTATATATCTATTAATATTTACACCAGAAGCGAATTTCAGAGAGATTTCATTTTCAATTTCTTGCTGAAGACATCCGTGCGAATAGTGAAGAGTTGCAGGTTCAGATAAATCAATTAAAGAGTCAACAGACATATTCTGTTGACCATATAGATAATTTAACCCAATAAAATATTTATTTTTAATCAGGAGAATGAATCATTAAATTCGCATGCTGACTTAATACATCAAACTTTATCATAAGAAAATCCCCTTCTTTCCGAAGAAAAACGCTCCTTTTTATCTAAGGAAATAATGTTTTCGCACCAGTATTCAATTCTTCAGAAAATTTGTGATGACCGTGAATAAGCTTTCCATTCATCAAAAACTCAGTATGAAGCATCTCTTAAGGACTTAAGCATCCAGAACCAAAAGATTATTCAAAACCTAACTGTAAAGACGAATCAACTTCACGAACAATATAACTAATTAAAAGAGTCTCAAAGTCTTCTTAAGAAAAAGTATCATTGGTTTTCTGTTGATGCGAAGAAGATTCGATCCCGTCTTGCTGGTTCAATTGGTGATGATTTCGATATAGTTATGAATAATATGAAGAACAATACTTTTGCTTTTTCTCAATCTCTCCTTTCCAAAAAAGAAGGTAGTCACTTAAAGTTGACTGCCCTAATTCCAGTGTATTACTATTTATTTTTCCTTTAGACATTTAATTGTATATGTTTTGATACCATTTTCACAGAATCTGAGAAGTCGCATATGACCAGTATCTCTCAATTGAAGTCTGATATGGCTAAGATGCGGAAGGATTGAGAGAAACTTAAAGGTTTACTTACTTCTTCTCGAGATCGTGAGCGAAGAAGGATTTCACATTTACAAAAATTCCTGGAAATCAATGCTAGGAACCTCGAGAAGGGAGCTTTTCACAAGGCTCATCTTGGTGCTCAAGATCTAGTTAATGGTATTCTTCAAAGTAATTCTCTTCCCACAATAACTGTCCCTCCCCTTAATATAGGTGAAGATGAAGAATATCCAAAACCAGATAGTGATTATGAATTCGTCAGCGAAGAAGAAAAACATTCTGGGGAGGAAACTGAAACGCCCCATTCAAGAAATTCTCTTGAGAAGGAAAAAAATGGTGGAGTAGATCCTGATAGTACAACCAATACTGAAACTTCTATCTCAGATTCTACTCAGAGAGCGGATGTCGAAGCTCCTACAGTTAATCATGAAGCTCCTTCGGGCGATTCTTAATTTCTTTTTCTGTTAATTATTCGCACCATAACTTGTTATATTTTGAATTTACTTTAACTTGTTTCTTAACAAGAGAGATAATATCTGAATTCCCACACTTGCCTCTTATTATATGTCTTGTAAGAAACAATTGTGTTAAGCGACTTTCCTTTCTTTATTTTAGATATATTTTCTTTATCTCTTAAGGTCTTATTGTGCCTTCCTAAGTAAAGGTATTATTTTTCCTGTTTCCTTTTTTCTGTGCGTCAAAATCGCAGTAGTATTATTACTTATTCAGGTTTTCTTGTGCGAGAAAATCGCAGTAATATTATTACCTCTTCAGGTTTTCTTGTGCGATGAAATCGCAGCAGTATTATTACCTCTTCAGGTTTTCTTGTGCGATGAAATCGCAGGATGTATTTACATTTTACTGTATCGACCCATTGATCTCATCTTAACTTATTCTTGTATTATTACCTCTTCAAGTTTTCTCGTGCGTAAATGCGATAAGCCTTAATACTCCCGTGAGTAAAAAGCCCCATGACATTTACGTCTTTGACACAATTCAGCACCCTAATGGAGGGTGCCGTCCTTATCTTCCCCCTGGTTGCCTCTTCAAGGAGGCTTACCTATACCGAGTTAAGGTTGGCTCCTCCAATCCGGTAATTCAACAACCAGTTGATTTCGCAATCTCTTTTCCTTCCACCGATGAGGTTTACGATTACGAGATTGCACCCTAAGTCAGGTATCTTCGTACCGAGTGCATCATAGTCAGGACTTGTCAAGAGTGGTAAAGTAGGCTCCAACGCCCCTCGAACTCTTGACTCAACTGTGTACCTCGGTGCATTGATCGAGTTTCTGCACTCCTTGGGAGTTATCCCCAATCTTTCGATTTAGGTGTCCCTCCCGGATGGGATTTCTCGTTTTTCTCACCCCAAAATCTCCATGACTCAAGTTCCAGGGTTGGTATAGCTATCCCTTGAGTCATGCTTAACTAGCTTGTGAATTATGACGTGCTTTAGGTCTTACTTTTTTCCTCTTGCATATATGCGAACTATGGTGCACGCCACAATCGCATAGCTAGGCTCCCCAACTTGAGTCTTTATCTCTGATGCCTTTTATTAAGGTCTTATTTCTGTCTCTTAGTTATAAGAGAATCTCCTTAGAAGAAACTAAAATCTCAATTTTATTCATTCAGATTCGAGCGAATAATATTTCATGCTTACATCTTTCATATATTTGTCTTTCTGCGAATAACATCGCAAACTTTATGGGTAATACTTTTTTAAGTACAACCTATTCCATGGCGATCTAGCTTATGACCTGTATCTTTTCCTTATAAATCAGCCAATTTATAAGCTTCATTACCAACTATCTTTTTAATTATATATGGGCCATCCCATTTCTTTTCTAACTTCCCATCTGGTCCTTTTTGATAAGTTGGTATTTCTCGCAATACAAATTCTCCTGGTTGAAATTCCCTAACTTTAACACGCTTGTTGTATTTCCTGGATAATCTTTTTTGGTAATTTTTCATATGTTGTAGAGCAAGTTCTATCGTTTCCTCTAGATCATCAAGTTTTGTGAGAATTAAATCTGCACTTAAATTCCTCTCCCATGCTTCTTTATTTGTTGTAGGGATAATTATCTCTGTTGGTAATACTGCTTTTACCCCATATGTTAAACAGAAAGGTCATACTCCTGTGGCTTCTCTCCTTGTTGTTCTGTATGCCCATACTACATTATGTACTTGTTCGCACCATCCTTTATTATTCCCTTCTAACTTCTTTTTTAAATTGTCTACGATCGTCTTGTTTGTCGCCTATACTTGATCATTACTCTGCTGGTATAAAGGTATAGATTTTTCACATTGGATTTTAAATGCATTAAGTAACATTTCTATGTTTTCTCCTTCAAACTGTTTTCCATTATCAGATACTAACTGAGCTGGGATGCCAAATCTGCAGATTTTGTTATCAAATATGAATGTGAATATATCCTTATCACGAATATGTTGTACTGCTTTTACTTCTGCCCATTTTGTGAAATAATCTGTTGCGACGATAAGATACCTTCGTTGTCCGCTTCTTGTTATAAATGGACCAACTATATCAATTCCCCATCTTCCGAATGTCCATGCATTTACCGAATTATTTAACATTTCCCCTGGTGCGTGTATTCTTTTCCCATGACGTTGGCATTCTTCACATCGCCTTGACACTTTTTTTTCATCTTCGTGCAAATATGGCCAATAATACCCTTGTATTCTTGCTTTGTATGCTAATGATCTTCCTCCACTATGATTGCCATCATCTCCATAGTGTAGATCCTTTAAGATTTCTATACCTTCTTTTCGCGTCAAGCATCTAAGGGAAGGTACAAGGAATGATCTTCTATATAGGATACCATCTCTTAACTCATAATTTTTCGCACGACTTTTTAATTTATGAGCCTCTAATCTGTTTCTCGGTAATTCTCCTTTTTTTAAGTATAAATGAAGCTCAGTTCTCCAATCTTCTTCTTCAGTTTGTTGTTCATATGGAATATTTTTTACGATCATCGCATCCACAACTTCTTTTTCTTCTTCTCCTTCTTTCTTTACAGAAGGCCAGCAGAGTGTTTGGATTTTCAAGTCTCGTGCAACTGGATCTACTAACATGGAAGGAATAAAGGCTAATGCGTTTGCAAACCTGTTATCGTTTTTACTGATGTGTCTTCAGCTTACTTTTTGGATTCTTGCTGCTAATTCTGGCACTAATTTCTTATATTTTTGTAGAGATGGCTCATTGGTACTATACGAACCTTCAATTTGTCGAATTACCAATTGTGAATCACTAGTTATTCTGTCTTCTTTTATTTGCATTTCGATTGCTAATTTTAACGCATGGACCACTGCTTCATATTCAGTTTCATTATTTTTGGATGCGAACTCTAACCTGAAAGAGTAAGATATTCGCACCCCTTTTGGTGAAATGAACACAATTCCAATTCCATTTCATTCTCCATTAGACGATCCTTCGACTAATATTTCCCATCTATCTGGATTATGATTTGTCAATAGATCTTTTGGATTTCCATATTCTTCATCAACATCTATCATGTCTTCAACGTATTCGTCTTCTTCTAAGGTAAAATCTGCAAGGAACTCTACGATAACTTGTGATTTAAGTGATGACAATACTTCATAACTAATATTGTAGTTCCCCAACTGTGCATTCCACCTTTCAATCCTTCCTGATTTTTTCGAATTCTTCGTTGTAGGTTCTATTGGTACTTTTGTTAGTACTTTAATTTTGTGAGCCTGGAAATAAATGCGAAGTTTGAATGATGCATAAACCAGTGCGAGAATTAGTTTTTCTATTTTTGAGTAATTTCTCTCTGTTGAGTTGTATGTATTGCTTATGTAATATATTGGTTTCTCAACTCGTTGATCCATGCGTATCAAAATAGCACTTAAAGCATATGGTCTTGATGCCAAATATAAGAGCAATTCTTCTCCTGGTATTTCCTTCTGCATGATTGATACATTCATTAAGTAATTTTTTATGATCTGCAATGCTTTATCGTACTCTTCTATCCACTCAAATTTTGTTCCCTTCTTTAGTATATTAAAAAAATGTTTGCACTTATCTGAAGAGCGCGAAACAAATCTCCCCAGCAATGCTATCAAACCATTTAATTTCTTAACATTTTTTATAGTGGCAGGTGGTGGCATGTCTCGGACTGCTTGTACTTTTTCTGGATCAACTTCAATTCCTTCTTTTGATATTATGTAACCCAAAAATTTCCATGAAGATACTTCAAAGACGCATTTTTCTGGGTTTACCTTAATATTAAACTTTCGCATTTATTCAAAGATTTTTCTCAAATTATCCACATGATCTTCTGCTTTTTTACTTTTTCCCAGCATGTCATCAACGTAGACTTCCAACGTTTTATGTATCCACTCCGCAAACACCTTTTCAACCATTCTCTGATATGTCGCACCAGCATTTTTTAACCCAAACAACATTTTCGTGTAACAGTATAACCCTCTGGGTGTGAAGAAAGTTGTATGTTCTTGATCTTCTTTAGCTAATGGAATCTGATTGTAACCTTTATATCCATCCAATAATGAAACCCCATCATTTCCTGATGCTGATTCTACCATTTGTGGGATATCCAGTAACGGGAAGCTGTCTTTCGGGCATGCTTTATTTAAATCAGTGAAATCTATACAAATCCGTATTCCTTTTTTTTTTTGGCACGACCACCATATTTGCTATCCACTTCGGGTATTTTCCTGGCCTTATGATCCCTGCTTGTAACATTTTTTGCAATTTTATTTCTATTTGCTGATGATATGTTGTTGCTATCTTTCTTATTCTTTGTTTGAATGGTTTTGCGTTCTTCTTAATATCAAATCTATGACATGCGACAGACAGATCTATTCCTGGCATTTCTTCCATTTTCCATCTGAAGAGATCATTATATTCTCGTAAAATGTTTATTGTTCTTTTGTACCAACATTTATTTCTTTTGTTGGTTCTGCCGCGGTGAAATTTGGATTTGGATCTCCCATTGGTATTGGCTCTTTTATCTCTCGAATTGGTTCACCTTCCTCATCTGGTATTTCGCTTGGAATTCCTTTCCCCTCTTTCACTCTGATCATGTATATGCGACATTCTTATTCTTTCTTTAATTATTTTGCCCTTCTCCAACGATCTTTTCGTTTCTTCGCACGGCCTTCATAATTCTTTACATCCACTTCATTACAATGCTTCACATCTGCAACATCTCCTGTAATGTCACCTATTTCACCTGGAATTGGAAACCTTATGCATTGATGTAACGTTGACGCTACAACTTTTATCGCGTGCACCCACGGTCTTCCTGGCAACATATTATAAGGTGAATAAATGTCAACCACACATAATGTCACCTTTGTGTCTATTTCTCCTAGTAATATTCTCAGTACAGTCTCTCCCTTTGGTTTTGTAACTGCTTTATTGAATCCGTGAATATTGTAAGTTGGATGTGTCATTTCTTCATCTTTGTATCCAATTACTTTGAATGAGCGATAAAATAAAATATCAACTGCACTACCTGCATCTACCAATGTTCTATTAATCGCCCATTCCTCAGATTTCTTATTTGCCCTACAATGTTTTTTTTGTTCAGCCGTTAATGTAATCACCAATGGATCTATACGCTGCAAATTTTCTTCTGAAATTTCGTCTGCTGCAAACGTTATCTCCGTTTTTTCCCATTCTTTTAGCGGAGATTCTTTCTCCACCGTCTCCACTTTCTTTCCTTCGTGATCTCGTTTATGAATTCTTCCTGTTATTCTCCTTTGAAAGTCCATATAAGAGATTAGTTCTTTGGTTATGGAATTACATTGTATATATCTTCCTCTACTTTGCATTTTCATAATCCGTGAATTCCCCATAGATCTTGTTATTTTTCATCCTTTCTAAATCTAACACTTTGGATATCAATCTCAAAGTAAAATCACCACCAGGATTTACCACTCCGAGCTGTTTTCTAGCGCCAAATGTAGTTGCAGGAAATCCTACAACCACACAAATATAAGAATCTATGAATTATTAAGTGATCATGGTAGAAATTATCTTTTTAATATATCAAGATCTCAAGATCAATTACAAGAAGATATGAAACCCTAATTTTCTTTTACACAGACTTTCTCTCTCCTAAATTCTCGACCAAGAATCCTCAAAAGAACTCTCCCTTCTACTCGAACCATCTACCCTTTCTATAGGATATTACATAATGGATGACAGCTAAGAGATCCTTTATTTTCGGAATCTCTATGCGTCGTTATCGCACATGTACATTAGTTATATTCGCAGAATCCATAGGCTTCGCACAGATCTTCATACTTTACCAGTGACTAAACCGACATCATTCAATTCGTCACTCTATCTTGATTCATGCGACGTATTTCGCACTCACCTGGCTATCCTATGCTCGCATATGATACATTTGCGATATTCTATCCCTACATCACGGGAATTTCGAAGATGCACAAGTCCCAGGTATCCATGGTATTCTGCGTGCTACGTATATGTTCTGTTAGTATGTTTCTATATACATTACGTGCATTGTTTCTCTTTGTGCCCTTGTAGACGTAGACAATCTACGAATGTTTTACTATTTCATATCATGTATTGGATTCTTATAGAGCCGATAGATCATCTCTTTTTCTGGTCTGTCTGAACTAGTAATTCCGCAGGAACCACCATTTGTTGTTGTTAGTAATTAGTAAGTTAGTAACCCGAAGGTTAACTAGGATAGATGATTGATGGTTTAGTATTATTGCTGTGGAGTTCAACCACGTGTTCATTTTATTATATTCCAAGCGTCTGCACTACAAAATCTACCATTTGAACCTTGATTCAGTAATACTTTAATGTGGTAACTGTAATCCAAGAAAAGTAGATGTTCCTTTGTACACTGCTTAGCTCAATATTCAAATGAGCTTTGATACCAGTTTACTTTATTCTGGTTGCTTATGTATATCACTGTTGACTTGTTAGCATATGTGCTACGCTGTTAATTGCAGTTGCACAACACATTGCTTTAAAGACAGATGGGAGCTTGAGAGACAGTCTAGTTTTGCTTAAACAATGTACTGGACGTTGACAGTGAGGATGAAATTCCTAGAGCCAATGTCAGTAAGGATGTTGTTGAATTGGTACAGATGTTTCCATCATTTTGGAATTACATTTACCAGTAATTTAGAAACCGATTCATCAATTTAGCTCCTTAAAATCGTCGATCAAAAAAAAAAAATATTAGCGCCTTAAAATCTGTAAAACAATCCCAGGTGTTGAAGATTTTTGGTGAATTGGAAATTTAAGTGTGAAACCAAACCCAGAAATTCACAAAAATGGCTGCATATTGCTATTTGTGAAGAAATTTGGATGAAAGAAATTTGACTAATAGTTCTGCTCTTTCAGAAGAACCTAATTCTGAAGCTTCTAAACTCGAGTAACCATCTTGCCCGTCTAGGCATCTTAAGTCGGAAAATTTCTATAGTCACTCTGCCTTAGATTTTTACAGTTTCATAATTACTGCCATAAAAATTTATTCCAAACAGAAGATGCTGCTGTTCTGCCTAAATTAGAGTCAAACCTTGACCTCACTGTCAAATTGGAAAAAGGTATCTCTTGCATATACTACAGAAATACCCCTACGTGTTTCCATATATACAAGTACTGAACAGTCTAGATATCTGTTTCTCATTTCAATTCCTCCAAATTCAAAACCCTAAAATCAAATTATGCTGGCGGCTGTAAGTTCTGAAATTGTAGAACAACAATGGAGTCCTCCTTTTGGTTGGGAAGCTGGTGGAGAAAGATCCACAACCATCTTTAAATATTTTCTCCTCTCAAAACAAAACAATGATACAATTTTATCTTCTCATCTTGACTTTTGAATTTCTTCTTTGTTCCTTTGGTTGTTTTTCGTTTTCCACATTTTTACCTCTGTCTCATCTCTAGTTCTCTATTAATCTTTCCTCCTTTGCATATTTTGTACCTCCTCTCACTGTTTCCTGATCTTCCCGCATCTCATAAAATCCTTCGTGAGTAGGTCTTGTGTTTTATTGTTGGCGCACCTTGAGGAGAGGGTTGGGTATGATGACAGATTGCTAGAACAGATTAGGATTCTAGAGGAAGAGGAGAAAAAGATGGAAATGGATCTAAAGGAGAAGGGTGTGAGACTAAGTAAGGAGATTGAGGATTTCAAGTGTGGGAAGAAGAGATTTTAAGATTTGAAGGCTTGAAGCTGAATTTTAAGCAATTGGAGGTTCAAGGAAGAGAGTTGATGAATGATAATGTCAAATTAGGGGGAGAATTTGGGAGATTGTAGAAAACAAGTATCATTATTTGTATTGCGTATATTGAGAGAGCATGTTAAGAGTCTAGAGAAGGAGGAGCAGATGGATCGCAATGAAGTTGTTGGGGCTTGTAGTAAGGATTCATTCCTTGTTATTCTTCCATTTCAAATTCGTAAAATTTTGTTGTGTATTTTGTCTTTTGAGAATGTATTCACTTCTTGCTGTTTCAAAGTTTTGCTGTAATCTTTATTTTGTTTAATTTTTATTAGTCTTTTACAGAATTTGTTTTTTTAAGATATGTGTTCTTGCTAATTTGTATAGACATCCAAACTTCTTCCAATCTGATTGTATGACTAATTCAAATATGCTCCAATCTGTGTTTTCTTATGAATTTTAATGTCCTTTTCTGGCGAATTTGGTGACACAATAATTATAGTCATATTGTGGCTCTTTTTTAATCTCAATAAATTTGTTGCATCTCTTTCTGTAAAAATTGTATTATTGAGTCGGTAAAAATGTAAAAATTTGCAAACATGGGTACACAGTGTACTGCCCATCTGTAATAACGATTGTCAAACTTAACGACCATAATGATATGGCAGAGCAAACACTTGTCAGACCGTCCGCACCAAACACTCTTCCTATTAATATTATAGTCTTACGGATCAAATTATGGCCCGAAAAACATCTGCAAAATCATAGGTTCTTGCTAAGGATTTAGTTGTTTTTGCAAATTGCAATGTTTGATCTTCATTTTATTATTGCATCGTCCAGGTTACAGGAATATAATTGAAGTAAAGTAAATTGTTATTGCAATTCATATCGTAATCTATGTGCTAACTGTAATCGAATTATTTGATAGTTTTCATGTATGGTGTATTTGATAAACTACTACATATGAACTATTTCAAAAGATAAATAAACTACACATGAAGTTGATATCTGACACTGAGGGTCTGACAAAAATATAACTAATTCAAGATCATTTGCAAAATTACTAATTATCATTGTAAGATATATTTTAGTTACAATATTGTTTTACTAGGAAGAAAAAAACCAGATGAATTTGACAACCAACCTCCATATAATTTCTAGAAACAAGAAAGTGTGTGTGTTTTTTTCCAGCACCAGACTTCTAAAATATACTTTTGCAGTTTTGCTCCGTCGACAAACATGTAAATGGAATAGCCTGGCCAGTTTGGTTTGCATAAAACAATCAGAGTTAGAGCATCCATAGTCATGGACCAAAAGCCATACTAAAGCTATATAGCTATATTTAATCTGGAAATGAAGCATAAGCGTTGGGACTTGTTTGTACCCCATTAAAATGGTGCACGTGCGTACCACACAAGCTATTTCATATAGGTGAAATACAGTTTATTGGAGAAACCTGTTTGGTTTATTATGGAACATTCGTCGGTTTGTTAAACAAACCCTCATGACTTGTTATAGAAGCCCAATAGGTTTATTGAACAAACCCATGGCTTATTACTGAAGCCTACTTGGCTTATTTTGAGAGCCCAGCCATTTTATTAAAGAAACCCAGTTGATTTATCAAAGAAACCCATGGCTTATTATTGAAGTCAGTTTGGCTTATATTGAAGCCCAGTCTAGCTTATTATAAAAGCCCAAATGACTTATTTTGGAAGCCTTTTTGAGATAGACATAAATCTTGGAAGATACACAAGGATCTTCTAAGATAGGTACAAATCTTGAAGAGATAAACATGGATCTTTCAAAATAAATACAAATGTTGTACGGATATACACAAATCTTGGGAAGATGATATGGATCTTCCAAGATATACTCAAATCCTGTGAAGATAGATAACGATCTTCCAGGATAGACTCAAATCTTGTGAAGATATACAAAGATCTTCCAAGATAGACTCAAATCTTGTCAAGATATACAAGGATTTTTCAAGATAAACATGGATCTTCATGGATAGATTCAGATATTAGATTTGGTCTTGTGGAGATACCCAAGCTCTTTCCAAATGCCTTTACACGTCAGCCTGTGAAGGACCTAGCTCTAGCGGTAATTCCCTATTTTACTTGCGGACGGACAATGAGTGTCCGTTTTTTATGAAGAAAACGGATGATTGACAATGAGTGTCCGTTTTTTATGAAGAAAACGGATGATGGTAGACCGTTTCATAGAAAACGGACAACGGTTATCCTTTCTCAATGAAACCTATCTTGGTTCGTCAACTTGCGAAGACCCATCATTCAGATATATATATCTGTATTTCTTTTTCAAATATACTGCTCATTGCTTGTTCAAAGATTTTAGCATTTGAAGAAATTAAAATTGTTCACTGTAATTATCAAGCCCTATGTTTTCAACTTCAACAAATTCTTCGCCAATATCATCATCATCATCACTATCTAAAATTGAATACTTATCTTTAAAATACAAAGAAGATATTTGTTGAGTGAGTTCAGAAAGTTAGACTTCAGTGAAAGCTGATGAATCCAAAGAAGGTAACATGAAGTCATCTGTAGGCGAAAGTCTCGCGTAAGTTGTAGCTTTTAAACCATATTTACCTCCTCCTCCTAAACTGGGAACTACTTCTTCTAAAGATTTGTTTTTTTCTTTCAATTTAGGGCTTGGGATATTATTGTTACTATTATTTCATCTTTTCCTTATGGGGATTTGCTGCTGCTGTGGTCTCTTCCTTTGCTGGTTTCGATCTTGAGAAGCAATGACAGGTTGAAGAAAATGATGATGAGCAACGAAACAAATGGATGTGGAAGTGGCCATTGTTAAAGATGGGTTTGTGTAGTCTAACTTAAATTCATAGCTGAGGGTGCCCAACCATGTATTGGTCATGGTGATAATTGTTCACTTTTATTGTTTGTCATGGTTTCTTACCAATCTACTTTCAAGGATGAATGGTTGATCAGTTAAACTGAAAATCAAAGTTATACTAACCATTACCAATCTAATGTTACGAGTTTTGTGTAGGCTTTAAAAAAGGTCAAGTAACGGGCAATGGTCGTCCATATTTATTTCCTAAGAACGGGTAACTATCAACCGTTTCTTAGGAACGGATAATGATTGTCCGCTTTTCTTGGATAAAACGAGCAACCGTTAGCCGTTTTACACTTTTTGAGAACGGCTAACCATTGTCCGTCTCCGGAGTCTTCCCGCTGGGATTCCCAAAGACTAGGGAAGGCCAACGGGAAAAAGAGGTTTAGGCCACGGTTTTTTGTTCTGGGAAGAGCTTGGGCATCTCCATAAGACCCAGTCTTAAAGGATAAGTACAAATCTATATGGTTATTTTGGATAACCACAGATACAGGGTTATTGTGGAACTAGATTAGGGTTAAATAGAGGCCAGAACCCAACTCAAAAGGTACACAATTTCTATTCCTTTTCTCCACAACTCACCTGCTTAAGAACTCCCTCTGACTTTAGCATCAAAGTGTCTTTGCAGGTACCCCACCTTTTTCAACATCAACCACAATTTTCATCAACAGTTTCTGCAGGAATTGGATCTACAATGGAGATTCAACCAATCTACACACATCTCGAGGAGTATTAGGGTAAATATTTTTGCACTAACAAGACTAAACCTGGATTTTCTAGGGTTTGGGACCAAATATAGTCGCCAAGCCCGACTAGAGTCAAATATAATGAGGCGTTAACTGAATGAGCACGTGAGGTTGAGTGTTAATACAAGTAGCATCTAAGAGTAGAGGGCCATTAAATCTGCGTCTGAGATGTGGGTGTGGATGTACGTAAAGACCGCCTGGTTGGCCGTGGTTTTACCGTTGGCCCAACCAAACGTACTTTTTTATGAGTCCTCCTACCTCTGGGTGTGGTATAAAAGTTAGTTAGAGTGGGGAGTAATTAGATTATTATACCGACGAACGTGATTTTAAAATGCATACAACATTAGCTTCAAAGTTGTGAATGTTTTTGTATATTTATCGCTTAGCTTCAGCATACATTTTCAATGGCTTCCTTACAATCCCAGTATTGCTATAGAATTGGTTGCTTACTTGTAGTTTGCAAAATTCAATATCTGAACTAAAAGCCCTATTTACTGTCGAGGAGTACACATGTTTAATAGAGTTTAATTCCCAGACATTTGCAGTAGGATCATTGACGATTCGCATTTTAGTACATAAAAGTTTACCATCACGGTCCTATAAAGGCCTATAACAACATTTACTAATTAGGTACATATTCTTAATTTTGATTTATATTGACCTATAGAAGAGGCCATTAAAATTAGATTTTATTTTTATTACCTACTAGGACCCCCAGTATCCCAGTACCTATAAACTAAGAAAGTGTTAGGCTAAGTCTTATGGGCAGGATATCTAGCTGCTAGATTGGTCATCCATGTCAGCAAGGCCAACCTCCTAAGTCCTATGGGATGACGAATCAGCAGCGAAACGTAGATCAGTTCAGTGTTCGACACTGAACAGTGCAGCGTCCAGGTGAACGCCGAACTGAGCAGCGTTTGACTTGGTCAGCTAGGTTGACGACGCTGAACGGATCAGCGTCTGAGAATCAGGTTTTCTCTGCGCAGAAGCCTTTCTCTCTCATTTCTTCTCCATTTCTTTTCTCACTCAAACACACCCGAAAATACCAAAGAGTGAGAAACAGATGACGTTAGAAGTGAAGGGAGAGATCAAGCAAAGAAAAGGGCTCGTGAGGCTAAAGCATCGCAGAAATCAGATGAAAAAATGGATAAACTCATCGAACTTCTTGAAAACGCACAAGCACAAAGAGTGGTCAAGTATGAAACATAGGAAGAGTACCTGAAGAAGAACATGGAAAACTCTTCAATCTTGGCACAAACGCAGCAAAGAGAATCGAACATGAAGATCCTACGACAACCCTTGGATGAATTACAGGAATGGAGAAACCCGTCTACAAAATATGTAAGAACGAGATTTTAGCCCGTTATGGATTGGACCTTATCCCCTAAGCTAAAGTGATATATTAGTAATAATTTAAGTTATTTAGAAGTAGGATTTCAATTTCAATGTAGTTTTTTATGTTTTAAGTTATTTAGAAGTAGGATTTCAATTTCAATGTATTTTTTTGTATGTTTTAAGTTATTTCGAAGTAAGATTTCAATTTCAATGTACTTTTTTTTCAATTTCAATTTCACGAGCCCTTTTATTTTAATTTTAATATATTTTGTTAATTTCTTCAAAAAAACTGTAATCTTGTTTTGCAATGTAATGGAAGAAATTCTCAAATTTTGAAACAAACAACCATTAGAACAAATTGCCAAACATTTAGAAAATGAAATTCTGGAAAAAAAAATAGTCGTTGGTGAAAAAAAGGTCAAGCGCTGAACGGTGCAGCGTCGATAGCTAATGTTGAATGGAACAACGTCCAGGTGAACGCTGAATTGTTCAGCGTTGATGCCATGGAATATTCGCAAAACGCTGAATTGTTCAGCATTGCGACCACTTTTTGAGCGCTGAATAGTTCAACGTTTCAATCTTGCTGCTAGTTGAACTGCGAGCAAATGCTAGGAGAGAGAAGTATCCAGAAGCAGTGTTAACTTTTTTCCCACACTTTTTTCATGATTTGCAACACTTTTTGGCCAATCTAGCAGTTCAATCTAGCCCATAGGACTTAGCCTTAGGGAAAGTAGATTTTCTAGATAGGAATATTAATGTTAGGGTTTAAGGAATATTAAAGTTAGGGTTTACGGAGTAAGATTTCAGGCCGGCTAGACCAGAGCTTCAATATCAAGTAAGAAGAACCTTTTCTTTGTTTTTCATTCAAAGATGCTTTCAGTTTCCAGGAAGAAGAAATTGTGCAACAAAAGGTTAAAATCATCAGCATCAGCATTAAGTATAGGCAACAACAGTGATCTTCTAATGGACATTCTATATTGTTTACCAGTGAAATCTTTATGCGTATTCAAAACCGTATCAAAAAAATGGCTATCTCTAATATCTGATCCATACTTTGAGAGAAACTATAATCTTCGGGGTTGTCTCCTTTCTATACCTGCACTACATATGAGGGAAAGATTGATGGATGGAGCATTTTTGCAATATTCCAATGTAAAACTTTGGTCATGGATAAACAAAGCGGCATTGATTACGGTTCCATTAATATTCTAATTAGTGTTACCCGTGGCTCGCTTATAAAACTTGAGCATTCTTGCAATGGTCTTGTTCTTTGTCTAGTTCGTAATTTAAAATATCGCACAACTTATGTCATATACAATACGTCCATGAAGCATTGGAGACCATTTCTTCACCTCCAGTTAGAAAAACTTGTGTTCCTTATGGCCGGGGGAGTTTCACTATAGCTGTTGATCCTGCAAAATTAATTTACTATGTCTGCAATGAAGATACCAGCAAAGATATGCATCACATTGAGATCTACTCTTCCAACAGACTCAAGGAGAGATGCAGGCGACATCTTTCCTTTTCCTCCACCTGGTAAAGTCTTCCTGTAGGAATAAAGTATCGCACATACAAGTTATGCGAAGAAAAGAAGATATAATTAGAGCGAATATGATAGCACACAGTTAAGTCAAGATGACGTATCAGATGAAGCCAGCATAATCACGAGTAAAATGTGAGGATCTATGCGAAGTATGGAAGGTCTGCGATGTAGGCAGATATAAGTGTGCGATAATAACACACGGTCATTCCGAAATAAGGGGATATCTTAGCTGTCATCCACTATGTAATACCCTATATAAAGGGTAGATTGGGCTTGTGAGAAATAGAGTTCTTTTTAGAATCCTTGGTCAAGAAGTTAGGAGAGAGAAAGTCTGTGTAAAAGAAACTTAGGGTTTCCTATCTTCTTGTAATTGATCTTGAGATCTTGATATAATAAAAAGATAATTTCTACCATGAACACTTTATAATTCATAGATTCTTATATTTGTGTGGTTGTAGGATTTCCTGCAACTACATTAGGCGCTAGGAAACAGCTAGGAGTGATAAATCATGTTGGTGAATTTGTTTAGAAATTCAATCTCAAAAAGAAGGAGTGATGGTGAGAATTGGATCAACTATAGAACAAACGACAACGAGAAGGAGTACAAGAATTGCTGAGAGAAGAAGAGGTGCAATTCCAGATCAACCAGAAATGGAAGAAAGAAATATTCAAAGAAACGAAGATCCAATTGGACCTCAACGTACACAAGAACAAAATAATCCTATCGATCATGATAGAATAAGCATGCATACTTTGCAAACTGATTCTACCGAAGAAGATGACCAAAGAAATGCAAGAACGGGAATGATAGAAGGAGATGAAGGAAATATGACAATTGCAGAATTGAGGCAAAGATTGATTACAGAAAGACGAAAAGAAGATGAAATACGTGTGAATTTGATACGACAAAATGATAATTTGCGAGAAGAGAATCTTAGACTGCAATATCAGAGATCCAGAAGTGCAACATGCACAAGATCAAGATCAAGAACCAGTAGAAGTTTATCAAGACAAAGTCAATCTAATCAAGGACATGCTCGAAGGGAACGAAATTTAGGTGTCAATTTGCAATTGGGATATGATCGATATGAGAAGCCACGAGAAAATCATCGTAGACAAGAAGGTCATAGGACTGACAGATATCAAAATGCTGGGGAACGCAATCGCATACATCATGAGAGAGATAATGATGAGGAGTATGATCCAGAACAAGGAAGAATATTATTGCATGGTAGAAAAATGTTATGAGATCAATATACACGCGAAGAAGAAGAGGAAAGAAGTAATGAACTCCGTGAACGAGAAAGAGATGAAAGAGAAAGGCGCAGAGGAAGAAGAGAGAAGACCGAAGAGAGAGAGAGACAAGAAGCCGTGCGACGCAATAATCATGAGAATATATTACGACAAGTGAGATTAAAAAGGCCTATGCAATACGATTTAGATCAATATATGAGTGAGGAAATTCTTAAAGAAATGGCAGAATTACGAGAATGATATGAGATCAATATGCACGCGAATGATAGTGGGAAGGGAATGATACAGTATTGTGTAAATATTTTCCAGCCAGCTTAACTGGAGAAGCATTACAATGGTTTGAGGGGATGCCAGTGGGAACCATAAGATCTTTTCATCACCTACAGAACATATTCTTGGGGCAATATATTAGCAATAACATGACAAGACCAGGAATTGAAACAACGTTTGGGCTTCGTAGAAGGATTAGTGAGAGTCTGTGACATTTAACAATACGTTGGAGAACCATGTGTAGTGAAATGGGAAGACGAATAGATGAACGGAATCTTATATTATCTTTTATCAATGCTCTCTTCCCCACAGACTTATTATATACACAAATCTTCGGGATAAAATATACCATCACTATGTCGGATCTGCGCGAATTTCAAGAAGAATATATAGCTTTAGAAAAAAGCAAACAGATATGGAGTCTTACCCGGTTGCGATAAACCATGCGAATAGGGGTGTGAGTTTACTTCCAAGGATAACGAATGTAGTTGCGAGTACATCTCAAGGAAGTCAGGGAAAAAAAAGAGCTGAGGTAGAACAAAAGCTAGTAGCCATGGGAAGTGAAGATCAAAAAGAGCTTGAAAGAGAATACAAAGAAAAACAATTTCAAAACCGGGGAGGAAATAATAAAATTCAAAGAATGGATAACCAACAAGAAAGTTATGGAGGTTAACAACAACAACAACCATATTATAATAAGAAACAAGGAAACCAAAAGATAGTTTGGGAACAAATAAAACTTCCACCATTGAATACAATAATAGAGAAAGTCTGGGAAGATGTTATTTTAATGGAAGATATTCCTGATCCCTTCAATTTGAGAAATGAGCCATCACCAGGAAGAAGAAGTAAGGATTTCTGTGCGTATCACCACTTTCATGGGCACATAACGCATAATTGTCGAAATGTGAGAAAGATTATACTGCAAATGATAGAACAAGGAAAATTAAACCACTTCTTAGCACAACGGCAACAGAATTCACCACCACCACCACCACTTGGAGGCAACACATACAATGCAGAGAAAGGAAAAAACACATATGTGATTGAAGTGGATGCGAAAGCCAAGAATTTATATTGCAATTCAATTATTCACTCTTTCAAAAACATCGAAGACTTTCATGATAATATCTTAAGTCGAGTCCATGCGAGAGATAATGATGGACGAGAAATACTTAACCTTGCAAAGATATCACCATTAAAAGATTGGCAAAAACAAGTCATTTCGTTCAGCGCTGAAGAGACACCAAGAGGAGGAGAACCACATGAGAGTCCATTAGTGGTAAAGCTTGGCATTAATCCCAAAACAAAATTAGAAGACGATGATGAGGAGGAAGAAGATGATACAAACGTATGGGCTATTGACATAATACTTATAGATACCAGAAGTTCGGTTGACCTCCTCTTTTATCACACATATAAGACCATGGGAGGAAAATATAACGAACTAATTCCGTCCACTTATAAGATTTATGGATTTAACGGTACTGCTGATAAACCTAAAGGAGAGGTGACAATGCGAATCCCCTTGAAGAGTCTATCTACAAAAATCACATTCTGTTTTGTTGATGTAGAGTCCCCTTATAATGCTCTGATTGGAAGACCATGGTTGCACGGTATTTTGGGGGTAGCTTCGACATTTCATCAATGCATAAACTTTCCACTACCTCAAGGAATTGGAATAATAAGGGGAGATCCAAACGTGGGAAAAAGCTTCCAAGAAATTGATGTGGATAAGTGCGAAGAAAGAGAGAATAAGCAAAGAAATTGGAAGAAACATGTTAAAGACAATCAAAGGAGTGAAAGACTAATGGTGGACGTGGTGTCTGGAATTGAAACAGCTGGAAAGAATGATACTGAGGCAGAATCCTCTGAGAATGTTCGCACCAGGAAACACAGAAAGGTTACATCTTAAGAGAAAAAGTTGAGGTGGACATATGAATTATTGTGCGGTTGTTCGCACACTATGAATCAGTTTCCTATAAGCATCTGCGAACCTAAGCATATTGCACAAGCATTCTGAAGAAAAAACAATTGTTTCTTTTATGAGTAACTATATCATAAAAGTTCTATGTACTAAGAGTTATATTACTAAAAAGTCATAAAAGCTTGCGATGTTATTCGCAAAAAGACAGATATATGAAAGATATAAGCATGAAGTATTATTTGCTTGAATCTGAATATACTGTTTGGTGGAATGCATAAGATTGAAGATTTACTTTTTTCTTAAGAGATTCTCTAATAACTAAGGGACAGAAATAAGTCCTTAATAAAAGGCATCAGAGATAAAGACTCCAATTGGGGAGCCTACCTATGCGATTGTGGCATGCACCCTAGTTCGCATATATGAAAGAGGCAAAAAGTAAGACCTAAAGCACGTCATAACTCGCAATCTAGTTAAGAATGACTCAAGGAAAAGCTATACCAACTCTGGAACTTGAGTCATGGAGATTTTGGGGTGAGAAAAACGAGAAAGCCCATACGGGAGGGACACCTAAATCGAAAGATTTGGGATAACTCCCAAGGAGTGCAAAAACTCGATCAGGGAACCGAGGTACACGGCTGAGTCAAGAGTGCGAGGGGCATTGGAGCCTACTTTACCACTCTTGACAAGTCCTGAGTAAGATGCACTCGGTCCGAAGATACCCCACTTAGGGTGCAATCTCGTAACCGTAAACCATATCGGTGGAGGGGAAATAGATTGCGAAAACAACTGGTTGTTGAATTACCGGATGGGAGGAGCCAACCTTAACCTGGTAGAGGTAAGCCTCCTTGAAGGGGAAACCAGGGGGAAGATAATGGCGACACCCTCCATTAGGGAGCTGAATTGTGTCAAAGACGTAAATGTCATGAGGCTTTTTACTCACGGGAGTATTAAGGCTTATTGCATTTACGCACGAGAAAACCTGAAGAGGTAATAATACAAGAATAAGTTAAGACGAGATCAATGGGTCGATACAGTAAAATGTAAAAACGTCCTGCGATTTCTTCGTACAAGACACCTGAAGAAGTAACAATACAGCTGCGATTTCGTCGCACAGAAAAATGGAGACAGGCAAAATAAGACCTTTACTTAGGAAGGCACAATAAGACCTCTAGAGATATATGCTGCGAAGCATAAAAATTATGATCTATTATCAAACGTTGTGAAAAAACTTGTACAAGTACATGACTGAGGTATGCGAAACATACAAGATCATGAGTATATCATTCTGCGCCAACTAACAGAGGAAAGAATGGGAATGCAAGCACCAAAAAAGATGTTACTTTCCCCATATAATAAACTCATGATCACATGAGAAAAGTTGGTATTGGACAAATACAAATATAAAAATAAAGGAAAGAAAATGATCAATATATTTAAGAAGTCTAATGTATATTCAAGAAGAGCATTAAAAGGGAAAGATTTAAAAAGACACAAGGATATACAAGATGCAGAAAGAAGAATCTACAACGACAAAAAGAAATCAGTCTTCGTGTGGATTATCTTCATTATTCTGATTATCATTAGAATTATCATTATTGCTTCGCTCAACGTCAGAATCGTGAATTTCTTCTTCACCCTCTTCGTATTCTTCATACTCAGCCTCACTATCAGAAATAAAAGGAATATCTTCGTTGGGAGAAACATATTCAATAGGTTAATTGGAAAGTGGAATATTATTTTCTTCGCACACTATCTTAACTGCTGTGTTACGACCATGAATGACATCTTTGTTATTATTTGAGACAATAACAACATAATTCTTCTTGAGCTTGCGATATTTGGAAACACGGGCAGTATACTTCGCACCCGAATCTTCTGATATCCCTTTGGATTCTTCGAGTTGTTTCTTCAATTCTTTAATTTCTTCAACATAAGTCTTCTCTTTCTCTGCGAACTATAAAGTGGGGTTAGAATTGGAAAGAAGATATTTTCTCTTTCAGAAGAAATAGCAAATATAAAAGAGCAGTAAATGACCTTCATTATTGGAAATAATGTCTTTAGCTAAAGAAGTGTGTTCGGATTCAAGGCTCACTTTTATAGCTAAATCAGTTCTAGCATCATTCAGAACTCTAGCAGCCCATTTAACTCATCTTCACTTTCTATAAGGAGCTGAGATCGGATAATATTTCTTTCCTACATGAGTGCTTCCTTATCGCGTAAAGCTAAATCTCGCTCGACTTAGACTTCAAGTAAAAGTTTTTGAAAATTTTCTAATCCCTTCGCACCCTTAAGAATAGCTTTATCTTTCTCATCAATAAGGGAGTTATTTTTTGTTTCTAAAATTTTAATTCTATCTTTGGATTCCCAAAAACGACGTTTGAAGTTGTTACAAGAGGTTAGGGCACTTCTATGATCAATACTGAGGAGTTGGTATTTTGATTTGAGTTTTTCAAAAGAAATGGAGTTTATTCTATCTTCAGTGAGATTATTTAAAGAAGAATTAAGGTAGTTCAAAAGAGTGTCATCATCAACAGGATGATGGGAAGAGCGAAATAAAGAGCCTGCTTCATCGGAAAGTCGATAAATTTCTGCAAGAATGCATAATTCAAGAAAAGCGAATATAAAAAAAAATGGGAGGGGAATAAGACAGAGAAATGGTTATAGCATAAAATACCAGTCACTTGATAATTCCTTTTATGAAGCTCTGATATCTTATTCGCAGAAGTATAAACTTCAACTTCAAGTTTGGAATTCTTAGTTGAAAGAGATTGAAGTCTTCTTTCATAATCTAAGGATACTGCATATAACATGCGAGACATCTGCGAAGATAAAGAATTAATGATATAGAATGAGGAAATGATACGATGATGCGAAGATTAAAACTTGCTAAGAAACTAAAAAAAGATAGAAATTACCAGAAGACCAAAAGAAAATTGAAAGCTGGGACTTAATAAAGATGAAGCTCTGCGAAGTGAAGAATCATCTAAGCGTGGAGCATCATAAATTTTTGATACCATTTCAAGGGTACGAGTTAACTTATTATTACCCACAGAAGTCATGGAATCCAAAAACACGCCAGATAAGACTTTCATTGAAGAATCAATTGATGATTCTTCAGATGCGAGGGTGTCATCGTCGCTGGATTCAGTATTTGAAGCGGAATCATATACCCTCTTACGCTTCTTTTCAAGATTTGAGGGAGAAGAAGCAGATCGGGTTCTTTTAGATTTTATTTTGATCCTCTTCTTAGTCTTGACACCAGAAAAACTCACCTACGCGAATAATAATGATAAGTAACAGAGGAAACAAAATTGTTAAAATGAAAGGTGGAATGTTCCTTACCTTATTATTCCGCGAAGGAGAGTCTTCAACGGATTTCTTATCTTGCTTGATTTTATCTTTCCCCTTTATAGTCTAATATGGGAGAATTTAAATGTTAGTGCGAAAATAATAAATATGCGAAGGTAAAAATAGCAATGCAAATATATTACATACCTTTTTCTCTTCTTCGGACAAGATGAATTCCCAAGGATGATAATGAGAAAATTTCTCAGGAATAGGAAGATCCGAGTTATCGATAGCTCTGCCAGCTACATAAGGACCCGTTACACTAACAGGACAATTCACCCAACCCAAATCATTGGATCTATGACAAGTCTTGTGGGAGTTACTATTCCAATCAACATCTCGCATTATTCTCTTATCCTCATCGATATTTTCATTTCTTCTTATGTGAATGACCTATTTTATAGATTCATTTTTCATAAGTGCCACGTAGTAATTCTGAAATAAGTTATCAATAGTATATACTCACGGGGGTCAATAACACTATCAAGATACAGTTTGTTTTGCACTGCATATTCATAAGAAGTTCCCAATCCAGCTGGGCGACGAGCATATTCAAGAACTATTCTAATTGCGTCACCATTCAATTGAAAAACGACTCGAGCAAATCGCTTGTCATCAAGGATTTCATAGAATAAAGGGATGTTAGGATTATACAACGGAATAAGAAGACCATTCTGAAGTTGCTCTAAGGAGACAATGATTCTTTGATTTGTCCATCGTTCTGAGTTGATCAAATCAAGAGTGAGTTTGGATGAATAATTACATCCAGGGGGAAGAGTGAGTGAATAACCTCTTGTGCCGAGTTCTTGTTTTAAAGATGTGAAGGCCAATTCATTCTTCTTAGCAATTGATATAACCATTTTCAGAATGGGAATGATGAAAGCAATAAGATTAAATCAGGACGTGAAGAACAGTAAGAAAGAGAAACTGAACTGTAAATAATAGTACATAAAGGATGTAGTAGCAGAGAGAAATAAGAAGAAACACTTAAAAGGGGAAGTTATTCACCGTTCCCGAGGCTTTATTTCATTAATGCGAGAAATAAACGGATATAAAGAGGCGGTTAAAAAGATGTGTCAAGAAATGTATGGTTAAAAAGATACGTATTAAAAAAGAAATCTTAAAATCCGGAGATGTGTCGGTGGGATAAAATTTGAAAAGTTGAACATGTGCGATAACAAAGATTAAAAGGTTCTCATTTCGCTCATTTCACGGAAAGAACGATATGAGAAGAGACAAAATGTAGGAATAAAGTATCGCACATACAAGTTATGCGAAGAAAAGAAGATATAATGAGAGCGAATATGATCGTACACAGTTAAGTCAAGATGGCGTATCAGATGAAGTCAGCATAATCACGAGTAAAATGTGAGGATCTGTGCGAAGTATGAAAGGTCTGCGATGTACGCAGGTATAAGTGTGCGATAATAACGGACGGTCATTCCGAAATAAGGGGTTATCTTAGCTGTCATCCACTATATAACACCCTGTATAAAGGGTAGATTGGCCTTGTGAGAAAGAGAGTTCTTTTTAGAATTTTTGGTCAAGAAGTTAGGAGAGAGAAATTCTGTGTAAAAGAAACCTAGGGTTTCATATCTTCTTGTAATATATCTTGAGATCTTGATATAATAAAAAGATAATTTCTACCATGATCACTTAATAATTCATAGATTCTTATATTTGTGTGGTCATAGGATTTCCTGCAACTACACTTCCCTTTTCCCTTGTCTCCGCCTGGTAGATTATCGGAGTCTGGTGTGTACTGGAATGGTTCAGTGCACTGGAACGAACATCGAACGGCAACTCTTCACTATTTTGATATTGGTTGTGAATTAATGAAGACAGTTGCAATGTCAACGCAGCCGCATTCCAAAGGAGATATTTTATACTTTAAGGAGAGTAGGGGACATATTCATCTTATGGAGATGTGTAAAGGCGACATGCCCCGTGTTAACATTTGGGAGATGCGTACGGATTATACGAGATGGAATGTCAGGTATTACGTTGATCTTAGTCCATTAACAAAATAGAGTTTCTATATTCAATCGTTTTGATTTGGATGTGCTTCTTATTGAAGAAGGCAAAGATTCGTCAAGGTTGATATTAAGGATAAGGAGGGACAAGGTGATATCCTTTGACCTTAAAAACAAGAGTTTTAAGGAAATGTATGATATTGATCAGTATATCTATGAATTAGAAGGATTTCAGTATATCGAAACACTTGCTCATGCTTGAATATTGCTTTGAAGCAGCCAAAAATAAAAAGATACCTGAGAGACGGCAACAGAGGATGGTTTAGAGATATAATATTAGAAGACTAACAAGAACAGGTGAAGTGGAACATGCCAATGGGAAGAGAGTCGTGGTGTTCTTAAGATCTTTTTAGAGAATGATATTCGTTATGCTGTTACTTATACTGAACATGCTAGGAGAATGACTATTACAGCTATGGGTGTTGTTCACGCTTAGAAATGACAAGAGGAGAATTTTTTATGCGTTAGGTGACTCTCTAAAGGTTAAGGCCTAGTTAGGGATGGGTGTTTCTGACTTCTTTTTTTTTTTTTTTTTTTTTTTTAGTTTTTAAGTTTCTTATGGTTACACTACATTGTTTGGTGAAATTGATTTTATCTGCTAAATTGATTCTCCTCAGCAATGCATCCGAGTTATCCATTCGTCTAAGACTAGACCAGCTTCTTGCAGGAGTTGCTGCTATAAAATTGGCTGCTATCTTTATCAAAACCAAACAATATCTATATTTAAGCAGAAACGTAACAGGACTTGTTGGACTTTTAATATGTTCTGAGAAAGAAAACTTGATTGAACTCATTAACCAAATGTTTAATAATAAACAAAACCCCATACAATGAACTTGCAAGTTTGAAAAGAACTTTACCAAGAAAAGAATATCAAGATGATCCACAAATTTTACCTAATTGTTGTTTATGTGCTACATTTTCAGTCTTTTTTTCTTTTACGACTTTCTAACCACTAAACTAGCATATATAAGCACATAGATAACCATATAGTAGAGACTGTCTCATCAGAGAAATCTTCTTCTTCTCATTAACAAAAAACACTAGAATTCTTCTCTCTTGATTTTCATTCATTCTTTGAAACATGATTACTGCTAGAGCTATGAATGTCATTCTTTCTTTGCTTGTTTGGCAACTTTTATGCATGGCCGGAAAAAGTCATCCGAATCTTGCCCGTGCGGCTACTTTAGGAGAATGGAAACTATTACAGGAAAACATTGGTGTTTCAGCAATGCACATGCAATTACTTAACAATGATCGTGTTATCATATTTGATAGAACTGATTTCGGTCCGTCTAATTTATCGTTACCTGATGGTGTATGTCGGTATAATCCTGATGATTTGGTTCTTAAAGTTGATTGCACAGCTCATTCGCTTGAATACAACGTTAATGATAACTCGTTTCGACCACTGATGGTTCAAACTGATCCATTTTGTTCATCGGGTTCCGTTTTGGCGGATGGGCGTCTAGTGCAAACCGGAGGGTTCAATGATGGAGAAAAGAAATATCGAGTCTTTCGACCCTGTACCGACTGTGACTGGCAGGAATTTGATGGACTGAATGCACCGAGATGGTACGCCACAAACCATATATTGCCCGATGGAAGAATTATTGTCATCGGTGGTCGACGGTCATTCAATTACGAATTTTACCCGACATCAAAAACACTTATCGATTTTCCGTTTCTAACTCAAACAAATGATCCGGGTGAAGAAAACAATTTATACCCTTTTGTTCATCTAAACGTAGACGGAAACTTATTCATTTTTGCCAATAACCAATCAATCTTATTGGACTACAACAAGAATTCCATCGTAAGAACATACCCGCAAATACCCGGTGGTGACCCAAGGAATTACCCAAGTTCGGGTTCATCAGTACTACTTCCATTGAGTCCATCTGGAACTGAAGCTGAGGTATTGATTTGCGGCGGTGCACCCAGAGGTTCATATCCTCAGGCCAAAAAAGGAGTTTTCGTTACAGCTTTGAGGACATGTGGGAGAATTAAGATCACCGATGCTTCACCGCAATGGGTCATGGAAAATATGCCCACACCTAGGGTCATGAATGATATGACTTTGCTTCCTGATGGCAACGTTTTGATCGTCAATGGTGCTTCAAGTGGAACGTCCGGCTATGAACAAGCTACAAACCCGGTTCTGAGTCCAGTAATTTATTTCCCAGATAAGCCAGTCGGTTCAAGATTTCAAGTCCAAAATCCATCAAAAACACCAAGAATGTACCACTCATCATCAGTTTTACTGAGGGATGGCAGGGTTTTAATAGGAGGTAGTAATCCAAATGATGGTTACGTATTCACTGGAGTTGATTTCCCGACAGACTTAAGTTTAGAAGCTTTCTCACCGGCATATTTGCATACAGAGTTCGACACCATCAGACCTACCATTGTTTTTCCTACAGCACAAACAAGTCTAAATTATGGAGAAATTTTAAGGGTTCAATATACGATTTCAGGTACACATAGCCCATGCGACGTGAATGTGACAATGGTATCCCCTTCGTTCGCGACTCATTCTTATTCCATGAATCAAAGGTTGCTGTATTTGGGAGGTGGAAACTCCCTCAAGGTTGGAACATCCACGTACACTACCGAAGTTAGAACTCCTAAATCTAGCATTCTTGCCCCGTCCGGGTACTACATACTGTATGTTGTTCATCAAGGTATTCCTAGTGTGGGAACTTGGGTTCATATATCAAGTAAGCAGAGTGCCGAGTGGTAACATTTAATTGTTAACACTAGAATGCATATAAGCGTTTCAAATTCTAAATTATAGGTTTATAAAACGAATTATGTGACAATTCTAAAGAAAGTAGTATCTATCGTGTCCGTTATCACAACAGTTTATACAGGGAAAATGATTGATGAATATCTTTTAAAGCCAAGTAGACTTCTAAAGAAATAAAATATATTTTCGTTTTTCCAGTAGTCGATCATCTGTTGCCTGCTGGCGAATTTGCTGAAGAATTATTCATTTTGTAGTTTTTTTTTTTTTTTAATCTCGAAAGGAGTTATTGCAACCTCTTCAATCTTGTCTTCGTTGTTGATGGTTCAATTTTAATATACGAAGGCAAATTTAGAGAGATTAGGAATTGGAAGGACAAGGACAAAAATGTGGAAATGTACCGAGGGGAGATTAACTTCTAGATTACTCGAAAAGTGTTGCAAATTAAAAGGAATGCGTTGTCTATTTGTTAACACGATCTCTTTCTATATGTATATATGTGTGGCATTCTAACTAGTAACGAGGTAGTTTTGCTGAATGGTTTAGTGCAACCAAAATCATCTTTTCGTGGAATGGTTCAACGCAGATTGATTTAATTTTTAATCTAATGGCTGAGATGGTTAAGCATCTCTAATGGCTGAGATGGTAAGATCTTGTTCCATTCAACGGAGCGCACTGTTTCATTTAGTGTAACTTAATTCTGCGTTTCGTTGTTCCATTAACCGCATCTACCTTTCGTCGTTCCATTCAGCGTATTTGTATTCAATATTAGAATTGCCAAATCTCGCCCATAAGATTTAGCTGCCAATTTAAATGTTAAATTAGCACACCAGAGGGCTAAGCATGAAGGAGTCAAATTGTGGAAACAATCAAGGAACAAGATGTTACCCAAAGTTCAACAAGATAATAATGAGCTTGAGAACTACAAAACTATATAATGGAGTGCGAGAACATAGTATAGGTTTAACTGATGATGGCATGGCACACGAAAGAGTTGCTTACCTTGAAGAAACTGTGAAAAATGGGCTTGGAATAATGTTGGATAAGAACTGATTCAAATATATGTCACCTTAAGATATTAATTTGATATTAATTAAAGAATCCTAGGGCTTCGACCCAATAGGATTTTGGGACTTAAAATGTTATGTATAGGCAAGAGATGGATAAGGTACTCAAGGTATATGAAAAAGTCAAAAGTACCCTCACCTGAATTTCACTATTCATCAAAAAAGAAAAAAAATCATAAATCTTATAATTTTCTCTTCTCCTTTTTTTTTCTCTTCTCACTGACAAATCAAGATGATCACGATTTCATCATCAAGAAGATGAAGATAAAAAAAAAATATTTTCCTCATCCTTTTCTTCTCATTTATAAATCATGATGAAGATGATGATCATAATTTCATCATTATGAGGATGATGATCATAAAAAAACTCAAAACTATTATCTTCTCATTCTGCTTCTCATTCATAGATCATGATAAATATGATGATCATAGTTTCATCATGATAAAAATGATCATCATAAAAAGAAAAAACTAAGAAACCCATCATCTATTTTTTTCCAACTAATTTCTCTTTATTAGGATTCTATTTTTTCTCGCATGTATATTTAAAACTGTAAATTTTTAGAATATTTTTCTTCTATATTTATCCACAAATGATGGATAGGCACATATACGTCAACCGATTGTTCTTCATGGTTGAAGAACAACAACCCAGAATTTTCCAATGTGGACATTCCTATAGACCAATTCTGATTAAAGGAAAAGCCCAATTTTTTTAATCTACTAATATATACATCGTTTCTGCTATAATCGATTCTAACAAACAGTTTATTTAGTAAGTAATGGTCACTAATTCTAGGTATTTTTCGTAAATGAGGAATATCAACCCAGAAGTGCCCTACAAGTACATGAACATCAGCTTATTCTTGGTTGTAGTTTTTACCAAAAAAAAAAAAATCAAAATGATTTCATGTTTCCGTGATCAATTATCATTAGTTGGTTTCTAGGTTGTCAAGACAAAACATCAATTAATCAACCAAATTTTTACTAATTAGTCAAGAATAAATTATCTATTAACGAAAATAGTTTGTTAAAAGGTTTCATAGTTTAGTCGAAAACGACTATACTTTGCTTCAATTGATACGCCTCAAAGTAGCTGGGACGTAAAAGCACAAGTGATAGAAATCTTTTAATCACGTACGTAATTCAGGTGAAGATATATAGTTCCTGGAATGAAATGAAGCTTGCAGTGTTTGTTGGAGTAATTTAAATAAAAATCTAACACGCTGAAGTAAACGGGGACCGAAGAAAAATTATTTGTTGATATGGAGGAAACTTAAGAAAAACAATTCTCCGACTGTTTTAATTGTGGCCTTTTATTTTTCACTAGTGGGAAATATTGTTAAATGAAGCATCAAATTATGTATTTATTATAGAAAGGGAAAATAAAAGAATGTTAGAAATCTCAAATGCTAGTTAGAGATTTACAATCCAAGCAATTTTAATGATAAGACTTCATTGAAACTCGGTTCCTCAACATGATGGCCTTCAAGGTTGTTCCAAACCTATAAGTATATTGTGTGAGGGAGAGCCGACAGAAAGTAAGTTGGTTTCATGTTCTTCAATTTTTTCTTATTAGTATTCACCAATGTCTCGATGGTATATATGAACAGCTAAACAAGAACATAATAATGTCTAAATGGTACACAGTTTAAAAACCGAAACTATAATCATTGATGAAAGTGTAAGTTACTATTTATATGTGTGTATAATATTGGTGTGCATGACACTATCAGCACTAATTGAAGAGTTATATTATATAAACGTAACCAAATTCATGCATGTATTGTTTTCCTGCGGGAATGTTTTTATCATGTTCTCTAGAATTCATTTTATATGAGTATGAGGGAATGATGCATACATTGAACGGGAAAAATGCTGATCAGAGTAAGGTGGTATGAACTGTCTAAATTCCTTTCAATGCTAGCGTTTATGTGTTTTTTGTTTCACTTTAAATTTTGGGATCAGAACAACTGAACAAATGAGTTACGCAACAAAAAAAAAGGATTCTTCTAAAAAAAATTGATACGTGGTCAACTCTGATTTTCCCAATACATTAATGTGAAAACTACGACCACACCATTTTTCAAATTATTTTCATTGTCAAACCCACCGTCCCAAAAGTTCATCGGCGCACCCATTATCTATCAAAAAAATTCACTCAAGCCCACATAAAATTATGTTTTGGCCACCTTGTTTTAACCGAACTACTACTCAATTCTTCTTCTTCCCTCTCACCTATAATGAAATACAGAAAGAATTCGCAAGCGTATTATTGAAGACTTCTATATATCGGAGAGATCAGATGAAAATCTTCATCAGTGATGGTGTAATTAGGGATTAACAAGGAGAGATGTGAATTTAGTAAGATTTCTTATCTAGAGTTCTTGATAAAAAAGTAAAATTTAGATTTATGGATGGATCGAATTGGGGTTGAGGTTTCTATATGATTTCCGCCTCAAAATTAAGTTACATCAACAATCGACATTAAAAGGATGAATCCCCTTCTCTTTCCTTGATTTTGCTTTTGAAGTAGTGAGATCCTAGTGATTTGGAAGACTAATTTTAGAAAAAAACCTTGTTCTACATCGAAAATTGATTTTCTATCAAAACAAATTTCAATTAAAGATTTGTTATTAACCAAACCAGATTTACAAACCTGTATATTTAATCTCATAAAAGCTTAGATATTGAGATTTTCAATCTAACTTTTCGTTTGATTATCTTTTGTCTGTGATAGTCAGCGAAAAAGAAAATTTACCCTGAGTGACGGGAAATATGAAATTTTCGGTAGCTTACATATTTGTTTTTTCATTTTTTAGATATGCAATATGCAATGCAAGTACGGTTCAAATATCAATACATGACTGAAGAGACTACATAAATGATTCTTTAGGATTCTATTTAAGTTGATGCTGCGTAGACCTTTTTCAGCAGTTCTTGTTAAGTCTCTCTGTACGTACACCTATATTTTACAACCAGTTCACTTCATACTGCTTGCAACACAGACTGCACACATATCTATATAAAGTTTTAAAGAGAATCTATTTACAAAGAGTGTTGGATGAAATTCAAAGCTTACAATATGGTGGTTACAACTTAGTAAGCCACATTTCCAAAATATTATTAGTATTGGAGAAACCGACAATTTTCGTCAAACTAAACCTGGAACTGTTCCATTTTCGTTCCTCTATGTCTATCTTTCTGCAGTGTTTTCCACAAACATCATTCTGTGGAGAAACAAAAAACATAGCTTACGAATGATTTTGATTCCTCCTGTCTTATTCAGTGAATTATTATTAATGTTGAACTAATAATTTTTAATTTTTTTCAGAGTTGGTGGTAATGGACTGAATATAATTTTGAGGGAGTGATTCTTACTGGGATGGAAGGAGCAGTGAAGCATCTCTTCTCTTTATACTATTTTATTTTTGTTATGGAGAAGCAATGTTTTTACTTGAAGGCTGGTGCTATTACGCTCGGCACCTTAGGATTACGATATAGGCTAAGCGTTGTTTTGAATGGTTTGTTTGTGCATTGTATTGTGCATGTGTAACAATGCCTAAGAAGAATATTTTATAGGTTTAGGAGACTGCATGTGTACGCTATTGAATGATTGTAATTCAGCATTGAAGTATATGGAATCCCATGAAACATGTTCTGTAATGACTTACTCGACTTGTTTTGTTTGTTTAGTATATAAATCAAGTGTGGCTTCCAGATTAATGCTAGAACATGAACAAAAGTGTGCAGTTCTTTAGCATAATGATTATTTTATTTTTTTGCGATTGTCAGTGTAGTGATAACCGATCATATTAGGGTTTTATACAAGAGATCATAATTCTTCTATGCGTCTAAAGAAATTGTTGCATAATCCGTTATGCAGATACAAAAGTGACTACATAACCTATTATGCACCGAGAAAATGGTTGCATAACATGTTATGCATTTAGAAAAGTTGTTGCATAACATGTGATGCAGTCTAGAAAATGGTTGCATAACACGTTATGCAGCTACTTTTTTTTAGTATTGAAAAAAAAGAAAAAAGACTGCATAACATATCATGTTCGTGCAACAATATCTGCATAACATGTTACACAGTCATGAAAATGGATGCATAAAGCATTCTACAACTACTTTTTTGTAAGCACTGAAATAAAAAAATTGATGCATAACTTGATATGCATCAAAAATTACGGCTGCATAACGCATTATGCATCGACTTTTTTTTGTAAGCACTGAAACTAACCAAAACAATAGATGCATAACTTGTTATGTAGTCGAGAAAATTATTGCATAATTCGTTATGCATCTTTTGTTTTTGAGATGTTATTTTTGTAGGCGTATATATTGTTTTAGTGGTTGCATAACTAAATTAGTAAATGCGTGAACCAAAATATGGTTGCAAAACGTTTTATGCATCTTTTTGTTGTGTCTGCATAATGTGTTATGCATCTTTTTTGGGTGGCTGCATAATGGTTATGTATTAAGTTTTCGAAAATTTTGCTTAAAATGATGATAACCTCCTATTTTTTAATGATTTTTTTTTATATTGTTGTTTGTACTCGTTGTGGAGCTCTCTTAAAAAGATTTCCAACGATATAAAACTTGTAAAATTTTAGGCACGGTGTTTTAGATATGTTATATTCTAGTTTGTTTGCTAGTTATACCCCTAAAAAATTAGGATGCTTAACTCTTTATGCAGACATTTTTCAAAATTTCGTATATTATTGATGTCATAGAACTTAAATTATTCTTGGGCCTAACAATAAGAATAAATTTTTTTTTGGGTCCTTAGCCTAATTTTCCCTGCATTAATATACACATACGAAACAGTAGGCTTGAGTTGGTGGATTTGGAAGATTTAAGTACCCCCATATCATTAGTAACCCGGCCCAAGCCTCGGAGGTTCCCACACGGTACATGTAAGCCCAACAACCGCACGACATATATATGCTGCCGGCTCACAAATACAATCAGTTGAAGTAAATTTGGTTGCAGATTTTGTCTCTCTTGGCCAAACCCTAGCGGCCTTTGGCTCTACGTCTCAATAGAGCAAGTGGTAAAAGAACAAGAATACGGCGTTCTGTCGCCAATTGGTTCAGTAAGTTTTTTCAATATTCTTTTTCTTTTTAGTTTCTTTTTAATTTGTATTTAAAAATTGAAATCAGCATAAGTTTTTTTGTTTTGTTTTAGTCACTCAATAAATTTGTTTGAGCTGAGAAAAACTTCAGTTGTGCAGTAAAAATAAAAGTAACCCGTTATAGGGACGGCATGATTTATTAGAGGGGCGGCATTCTAATAGGACAAAAAGGGTCATTACATGATCATTCAAGGTGTCTTTTATAAAAAAATACTGGAAATGATAAATTAATCCTCATAATTGATAACCTAATTTAGTGATGATAATCAAGTTTAGTGTTAATGACTAATTTCACTTATATTAACTCAAAATCAAAACCAAAATCAGATTTTTAAAGTTAAAATAAAAGTTTAGAGGAGAAGATCAATCTCAATCAATTGGAGAAATTAACCAACAAAATGAAGAACCATGACCTGAAAATGAACGGGTATACTTCTAAATTAGTCCCAACTAGCTTTTTGTCCCTCAAAGTTATCTAAAGTACGTAAAAAATTCAATTCTTTTACATTTTCAGAGCTAATTACGGTTGTAATTTTGCTCATAACCAACCGTAAATCGAAGTTACGGTTCGTAAAAGATGAACTACCAACCGTAACTGGTTAAATTTGAAGAAAACCCAATCGTAAAACCAGTTACGGTTGGTAACTAAATGCTCGATACCAACCGTAACTCAGTTACGGTTGGTAACCAAATGCTCGATATCAACCATAACTGAGTTACGGTTCGTAGCCAAATGCTCGATACCAACCGTAACTGAGTTACGGTTCGTAAACTAAAATGGTTACCAACCGTAACTGAAGAAAATTCTCAGATATAAGAACATACGGTTGGTAATTGAACTATTACCAACCGGAACAACATCAAAAATATCCAGTTACTGTTCGTAATTGAGTTAAAATCAACCGTAACTCACGAAAACCCAGAAATTTCAATTTCAATTTTCATCTAAAGCCCTAATTTTTGATAGAAATTAAACTTAAATCGAACAAAATAAACCAAATTGTAACTGGGTTTTCAAAACATACCTCATATAAGTCATTACAAAACACTTGATTAAGAGTTGGTTGAGAGTTGCACTTGTTGCGGCTGGAGATGCTTTTTCTGCAGCTTCTGCATCTTGTGGATCAGCTGGTTTGATGGAGGTCACCATCATGTGCAACTTCATCAGTTTGAGGTAGAAAAACAACTTTAGCTTCCATCTTCTGAAGTAAAGTCCTTCAAACTTGAACGCCTTGTTGATATCAGCAACTGTTTTCTTTTAAGATTCCATGGCAAAAGATACGTCCTAAACTTGTTGGAACAATTGCCGATTTCACACCTGCAAAACAGAGATTAAGACACAAAACAAAGTGACGGCTGAGTCACGACCAGGTCGCTCTCTTTAGGACGTTTCGTGGCTCTACCTTGATTTTTTGCAAGCAGTTCTTTTCCGCCACAATGCCCCCAGGATAAAACAGCCGAGAAAAACTCTCTTTCGATCTCTCAAGCACACAATGAGAAATCGATTACTTTTACTCTCTCTATTCTTGCTCAGTATTTTTGGTCTCTTGATTCTCAGAAAAACAATAGTGTAAAAACTTGTATCTTCTTTCTGTTCTCAAAACTGTTTTTATAACCAGGCAGTCAATGCAGATTAATGGAGAATACATTGGATTATTTGCTGCAATTAAAATTCCATTCGAAACAGTAAAAAAACGGGCAAATAAATCATGCCATAATTAGCGCAATTAAAACATAATTAAGTGCAGTAAAAAAAACGGTTTGAAAAAATCTTTTATAAAAAGCAAAAATACTTTCCAAATTCAAGAGACCTCCGGAGACCCCTCTCCCAGACTAATGTTATATACATATAATAATATATATGGAAAATCAGTTGAGGGGGGATTCAATCCTGAGACCTAACCCTCCAGGCCCAAAATTCTTAACCACTGGGCCAAGCTCGAATTGTTGATATAAATGTATAAAAGAATTATTTTTAAACATATATCTCAACAATCCCCTGTTTATATTTTTAAAATCATTGAGAAGGATTCGTATAGTTATGTGCATAAGCAAAGGTATCTTTCGATTTTGAACCTTTACATAGTATTAAATTCTCTGAACTCTGTCACAGATTGAACACATGTCTTTGAAATCTATGGAGAGATCAAATTACATAACACACACACACACAACTATACTAAGAGTAAATTCTTAAATGCCAGCACATTACGGCCCTGTGCTTATCCCAGTTTCAATGAATGTTCTAGAGAACTGCCCATGTTCTCATAGAAAGCGGCCACACTTTCTCATTCACATAGGAGAGTCTATCAAAGGTACTACTGTAGCTTGGTACCCCACTTTATACAGAGCTATAGACTTCATTAAGAGTTAAAAAACTCAACCTTAACCCGCTTCAGGATATCATGCCATGGGAAAGGTGCATGATTCTATCTCCATATCATTTGTGAATCGTTATTCCCTTTGAACCTATTTCTAGGTGGGTATCCATCACAAAATGACTCAACTTCTAGTGGGAAAAAGTCCCATGCCTTTAGAGGTATATAATACCTTTTGCCTAGTTAATCCTTTCGTCAAAGAATCAGCTAAGTTCTCTTCCGACGTAACATGATCCACACGTACAAAACTAGTTGTGAGAAACTCTCTAACTGTGATGTGCTTTCGACGTATTTATCGATTCTTACCATTATAAAAACAGTTATGTACTTTTGCAATAGCCGCGGTACTATCACAATGGATCATAATAGCTGGTATCGGTCTATCCCATACAGGAATTTGAGAAAGCAAGTTTCTCAACCATCCTGCTTCTTCACTAGCTGCTGCTAGTGCTATCAATTCAGACTCCATCGTAGATTGAGCCAGAATTGTATGTTTCTTTGACTTCCAAGACATAACGCCACCAGCAATATTAAACAAATATCCACTAGTGGCCTTGGAGTCATCTGAAAGAGAGTTCCAATCAACATCGTTGTATACTTCAAGGACTGCAGGAAATCTCTTATAGTGTAATCCTAGGTTAACGGTCTTTTTAAGATACCGCATAACCCTCTCAACTGCATTCCAGTGTTCCAAACCAGGACAACTGGTAAACCTGCATAAAAACCCCACTGCATATGCAATGTCTGGTCTGTTACAATCAGTTGCATAACGAAGACTACCAATTATACTAGCATATTAAGATTGTCTAATGCTATCACCAGTATTCTTAAACAGTTTAACACTAACATCAAAAAGAGTACTCACAGGTTTACAATCAAAATAGTTGTACTTCTTTAAAATCTTTTCAATATAATGAGACTGATCCAAAGAAATATTATCATTAGTTCTAGTAATCTTAATTCCCAGAATTACACTAGCTTCACCCAAATCTCTCATTTCAAAGTTATACTTAAGCATATACTTAGTTTCTTCAACCACAGACAAGTTTGGACCAAAAATCGGCAAATCATCCACATATAAACAAATCATGATGCATGTATTGTTTTCAAACTTATAATATATGCATTTGTCACTTTCATTAATTCTGAAACCATATGAAATCATCAAATTATCAAATTTTTCATGCCATTGCTTAGGAAGTTGTTTCAAACCCATACAATGACTTATCTAACTTACACACTTTATGTTCTTGGTCAGGAACAACAAAACCTTCAGGTTGTTCCATGTAATTTTCTTCTTCTAATTCACCATTTAAAAAAGTTGTTTTAACATCCATTTGATGAACAACAAGATTATGCACAACAACAACATCAATCAAAACATGAATAGAAGTCAATCTTGTAACGGGAGAGTAAGTATCAAAAAAATCTACATCTTCTCTTTGTCTAAATCCTTTAGCTACCAACCTAGCTTTGTGTTTGTCTACTGAATCATCAGGATTCAACTTCCTTTTAAGTACCCATTTACAACCTATTGCTTTGCAACCAAGGGGTAAATATGCTAGGTGCCAAGTTCCATTAAGGTTATAGGAGTCCATTTCATTATCTATGGCTTCTTGACAAAAACCGGATTCAGGAGAATTAAGTGCCTCTTGAAGACTAGAAGGGTCTTCCTCTAAGGTATAAATTTCAAAGTCAGAACCTTAGTCTGTCACAATCCTAGCCCTTTTAATACGTTTGGGTTCAACTTCAGCCTCTTTAGTCTCTGCAGTTCTAGGTTCTTCTATTCTAAGTTCAAAACTTGTACTAGGTAAAGAACCCCCACTATTTCTACATTTAAAAGGAAATTTATCTTCAAAGAAATCAACATCAATAGATTCAATAATAACTTTATTATTTAGATCAAAAAATATATAAGCTTTACTGTTTTGAGCATACCTAACAAAAACACATTCGTAAGCTTTACTAGCTAGCTTTGATCTTTTAGGATCAGGAATACGAACATAAGCCAAACAACCCCATACTTTAAAATAAGATACATTTGGTTTTCTGTTTTTCCAAAGTTCATAGAGTGAAATTTTAGTTTTTGAATTTGTCACACGATTCAAAACATAGCAAACAGTCAACAAAATTTCTCCCGACCAATGAGGGGCAGCACCAGAACTCAGAAAACATGCAGTCACAAGATTAGTAAATGTACGATTCTTTCTTTCAGATTTTCCATTCATTTCAGGGTTATACGGAGCAGTGTTTTCATGTATAATTCCAGAAGATTCATAAATTTCAGTAAATGGTTCAGAATCATATTCAGTTCCTCTATCACTATGAAATCTCTTAATGTTCGTACCAAATTGATTTTCAACTTCATCAATAAAAACCTTAAATTTTTCAATAGATTCATTCTTATGACTTAGCAAGTAAACATAGGTATAATTAGAATAATCGTCAATAAAAGTCATGACATATCTCTTTCCATTTATAGTGAATATACCTTCATATTCACAGAAATCAGAATGCACTAACTCCAATGGTTTAGATTCTCTAATAACAGATTTATGGGAACTCTTGGTTATCTTAGCTGGACTAAAAGATTCACATTTTTAAAAATCATGCATGGATAGTTTTGGAATAAGACCTTGCTTGCTCATGGTATCTACTGATCTACTGTTCACATGACAAAGTCTAGCATGCCAAACATTAAAAGTACACACCATATAAGAAGAAGAAGCAATTTTATTCAGTTCAATATTAAGCTTAAACATTCCATCATCACCATAACCTTTTCCTACAAACACTCTGCTTTTAGTAATTGTGTGAACATCAGATCCAATAGTTTGATACAGCCCATCCTTGTTAAGAAGATAGCCGGAAACAAGATTCTTTCTCATTAATGGAGTGTGGAGGACATCTTTCAGCATAATTGTCTTCCCAGAGGTAAACTTCAGTTCTACCGTACCAGAACCTTTCACAATAGTGGTATGGGAGTCTCCCAACAACACTTTCTTATCCTTGATTTCTGCATAGCTCTTAAATAAGGACCTATCAAAACAACAATGGCGCGAAGCACCACTGTCTATCCACCACCCATCGGTTCCACCAACCATGTGAATATCTGGATCAGAAATCATGGCAATTATAACGCTTTCAGCAGCATTAGCTTGTGCGTTATTCTTTCCTTTGTTATTCCTGCAATCCCAAGCCATGTGGTTTTGTTTACCGCAGGTATAACAAAGGAACTCAGAATCAGAATTCTGAAATTTCCTTGATGGGTGTGGGTTCTTGTTTTGAATAGGTTTTCCTTTCCTTTGGTTCTGGTCAGGTTTCATCGGTTTTTTCTTAGGTTTCAAACTCGGTTGAGTCTGATTCTTATTATTGGAAACGATAAGAATCTCTTCCTTAGTTTTATGTCTTGTTTCCGTGCTTCCTCTTCAACCCTGAGCTTAACAATCAAACTTTCAAGAGAAAATTCCTTAGTTTTATGACGCAAAGCATTACGAAAACCTTTCCAAGATGGGGGTAATTTATCAATCAATACAGATACTTGAAATTTTTCATCAGTTTTCATACCTTCCGTCATAATTTCATGAGCTATATTCTGAAGTTCATGAGCCTGAGCAACGACTGATTTTTCATCCACCATTTGATATCTCAGGTAGCGGCTTACAACATATTTCTTCAATCCGGCTTTTTACTCACGGGAGTATTAAAGCTTATTGCATTTACGCACGAGAAAACCTGAAGAGGTAATAATACAAGAATAAGTTAAGACGAGATCAATGGGTCGATACAGTAAAATGTAAAAACGTCCTGCGATTTCTTCGTACAAGAAACCTGAAGAAGTAACAATACAACTGCGATTTCATCGCACAGAAAAATGGAGACAGACAAAATAAGACCTTTACTTAGGAAGGCACAATAAGACCTCTAGAGATACATGTTGTGAAGCATAAGAATTATGATCTATTATCATACGTTGTGAAAAAACTCGTACAAGTACATGACTGAGGTATGCGAAACATACAAGATCATGAGTATATCATTCTGCATCAACTAACAGAGGAAAGAATGGGAATGCAAGCACCAAAAAAGATGTTACTTTCCCCATATAATAAACTCATGATCACATGAGAAAAGTTGGTATTTGACAAATACAAATATAAAAATAAAGGAAAGAAAATGATCATTATATTTAAGAAGTCTAATGTATATTCAAGAAGAGCATTAAAAGGGAAAGATTTAAAAAGACACAAGGATATACAAGATGCAGAAAGAAGAATCTACAACGACAAAAAGCAATCAGTCTTCGTGTGGATTATCTTCATTATTCTGATTATCATTAGAATTATCATTATTGTTTCGCTCAACGTCAGAATCGTGAATTTCTTCTTCACCCTCTTCGTATTCTTCATACTCAGCCTCACTATCAGAAATAAAAGCAATATATTCGTTGGGAGAAACACTTCAATAGGTTAATTGGAAAGGGGAATATTATTTTCTTCGCACACTATCTTAACTGCTGCGTTACGACCATGAATGGCATCTTTGTTATTATTTGAGACAATAACAACATAATTCATCTTGAGCTTGCGATATTTGGAAACACGGGCAGTATACTTCGCACCCGAATCTTCTGATATCCCTTTGGATTCTTCGAGTTATTTCTTCAATTCTTTAATTTCTTCAACATAAGTCTTCTCTTTCTCTGCGAAATATAAAGTGGGGTTAGAATTGGAAAGAATATATTTTCTCTTTCAGAAGAAATAGCAAATATAAAAGAGCAGTAAATGAACTTCATTATTGGAAATAATGTCTTTAACTAAAGAAGTGTGTTCGGATTCAAGGCTCACTTTTATAGCTAAATCAGTTCTAGCATCATTCAGAACTCTAGCAACCCATTTAACTCATCTTCACTTTCTATAAGGAGCTGAGATCGGATAATATTTCTTTCCTACATAGTGCTTCCTTATCGCGTAAAGCTAAATCTCGCTCGACTTAGACTTCAAGTAAAAGTCTTTGAAAATTTTATAATCCCTTCGCACCCTTAAGAATAGCTTTATCTTTCTCATCAATAAGGGAGTTATTTTTTGTTTCTAAAATTTTAATTCTACCTTTGGATTCCCAAAAACGACGTTTGAAGTTGTTATAGAATAAAATACCATTCAGTTGATAATTCCTTTTATGAAGCTCTGATATCTTATTCGCAGAAGTAGAAACTTCAACTTCAAGTTTGGAATTCTTAGTTGAAAGAGATTGAAGTCTTCTTTCATAATCTAAGGATACTGCATATAACATGCGAGACATCTGCGAAGATAAAGAATTAATGATATAGAATGAGGAAATGATACGATGATGCGAAGATTAAAACTTGCTAAGAAACTAAAAAAAGATAGAAATTACCAGAAGACCAAAAGAAAATTGACAGCTGGGACTTAATAAAGATGAAGCTCTGCGAAGTGAAGAATCATCTAAGCGTGGAGCATCATAAATTTTTGATACCATTTCAAGGGTACGAGTTAACTTATCATTACCCATAGAAGTCATGGAATCCAAAAACACGCCAGATAAGACTTTCATTGAAGAATCAATTGATGATTCTTCAGATGCGAGGGTGTCATCGTCGCTGGATTCAGTATTTGAAGCGGAATCATATACCCTCTTACGCTTCTTTTCAAGATTTGAGGGAGAAGAAGCAGATCGGGTTCTTTTAGATTTGATTTTGATCCTCTTCTTAGTCTTGACACAAGAAAAACTCACCTACGCGAATAATAATGATAAGTAACAGAGGAAACAAAATTGTTAAAATGAAAGGTGGAATGTTCCTTACCTTATTATTCCGCGAAGGAGAGTCTTCAACGGATTTCTTATCTTGCTTGATTTTATCTTTCCCCTTTATAGTCTAATATGGGAGAATTTAAATGTTAGTGCGAAAATAATAAATATGCGAAGGTAAAAATAGCAATGCAAATATATTACATACCTTTTTCTCTTCTTCGGACAAGATGAATTCCCAAGGATGATAATGAGAAAATTTCTCAGGAATAGGAAGATCCGAGTTATCGATAGCTCTGCCAGCTACATAAGGACCCGTTACACTAACAGGACAATTCACCCAACCCAAATCATTGGATCTATGACAAGTCTTGTGGGAGTTACTATTCCAATCAACATCTCGCATTATTCTTTTATTCTCATCGATATTTTCATTTCTTCTTATGTGAATGACCTATTTTATAGATTCATTTTTCATAAGTGCCACGTAGTAATTCTGAAATAAGTTATCAATAGTATATACTTACGGGGGTCAATAACACTATCAAGATACAGTTTGTTTTGCACTGCATATTCATAAGAAGTTCCCAATCCAGCTGGGCGACGAGCATATTCAAGAACTATTCTAATTGCGTCACCATTCAATTGAAAAACGACTCGAGCAAATCGCTTGTCAGCAAGGATTTCATAGAATAAAGGGATGTTAGGATTATACAACGGAATAAGAAGACCATTCTGAAGTTGCTCTAAGGAGACAATGATTCTTTGATTTGTCCATCGTTTTGAGTTGATCAAATCAAGAGTGAGTTTGGATGAATAATTACATCCAGGGGGAAGAGTGAGTGAATAACCTCTGGTGCCGAGTTCTTGTTTTAAAGATGTGAAGGCCAATTCATTTTTCTTAGCAATTGATATAACCATTTTCAGAATGGGAATGATGAAAGCAATAAGATTAAATCAGGACGTGAAGAACAGTAAGAAAGAGAAACTGAACTGTAAATAATAGTACATAAAGGATGTAGTAGCAGAGAGAAATAAGAAGAAACACTTAAAAGGGGAAGTTATTCACCGTTCCCGAGGCTTTATTTCATTAATGCGAGAAATAAACGGATATAAAGAGGCGGTTAAAAAGATGTGTCAAGAAATGTATGGTTAAAAAGATACGTATTAAAAAAGAAATCTTAAAATCCGGAGATGTGTCGGTGGGATAAAATTTGAAAAGTTGAACATGTGCGATAACAAAGATTAAAAGGTTCTCATTTCGCTCATTTCACGGAAAGAACGATATGAGAAGAGACAAAATGTAGGAATAAAGTATCGCACATACAAGTTATGCGAAGAAAAGAAGATATAATGAGAGCGAATATGATCGTACACAGTTAAGTCAAGATGACGTATCAGATGAAGTCAGCATAATCACGAGTAAAATGTGAGGATCTGTGCGAAGTATGAAAGGTCTGCGATGTACGCAGGTATAAGTGTGCGATAATAACGGACGGTCATTCCGAAATAAGGGGTTATCTTAGCTGTCATCCACTATGTAACACCCTGTATAAAGGGTAGATTGGCCTTGTGAGAAAGAGAGTTCTTTTTAGAATTTTTGGTCAAGAAGTTAGGAGAGAGAAAATCCGTGTAAAAGAAACCTAGGGTTTCATATCTTCTTGTAATATATCTTGAGATCTTGATATAATAAAAAGATAATTTCTACCATGATCACTTAATAATTCATAGATTCTTATATTTGTGTGGTCATAGGATTTCCTGCAACTACACTTCCCTTTTCCCTTGTCTCCGCCTGGTAGATTATCGGAGTCTGGTGTGTACTGGAATGGTTCAGTGCACTGGAACGAACATCGAACGGCAACTCTTCACTATTTTGATATTGGTTGTGAATTAATGAAGACAGTTGCAATGTCAACGCAGCCGCATTCCAAAGGAGATATTTTATACTTTAAGGAGAGTAGGGGACATATTCATCTTATGGAGATGTGTAAAGGCGACATGCCCCGTGTTAACATTTGGGAGATGCGTACGGATTATACGAGATGGAATGTCAGGTATTACGTTGATCTTAGTCCATTAACAAAATAGAGTTTCTATATTCAATCGTTTTGATTTGGATGTGCTTCTTATTGAAGAAGGCAAAGATTCGTCAAGGTTGATATTAAGGATAAGGAGGGACAAGGTGATATCCTTTGACCTTAAAAACAAGAGTTTTAAGGAAATGTATGATATTGATCAGTATATCTATGAATTAGAAGGATTTCAGTATATCGAAACACTTGCTCATGCTTGAATATTGCTTTGAAGCAGCCAAAAATAAAAAGATACCTGAGAGACGGCAACAGAGGATGGTTTAGAGATATAATATTAGAAGACTAACAAGAACAGGTGAAGTGGAACATGCCAATGGGAAGAGAGTCGTGGTGTTCTTAAGATCTTTTTAGAGAATGATATTCGTTATGCTGTTACTTATACTGAACATGCTAGGAGAATGACTATTACAGCTATGGGTGTTGTTCACGCTTAGAAATGACAAGAGGAGAATTTTTTATGCGTTAGGTGACTCTCTAAAGGTTAAGGCCTAGTTAGGGATGGGTGTTTCTGACTTCTTTTTTTTTTTTTTTTTTTTTTTTAGTTTTTAAGTTTCTTATGGTTACACTACATTGTTTGGTGAAATTGATTTTATCTGCTAAATTGATTCTCCTCAGCAATGCATCCGAGTTATCCATTCGTCTAAGACTAGACCAGCTTCTTGCAGGAGTTGCTGCTATAAAATTGGCTGCTATCTTTATCAAAACCAAACAATATCTATATTTAAGCAGAAACGTAACAGGACTTGTTGGACTTTTAATATGTTCTGAGAAAGAAAACTTGATTGAACTCATTAACCAAATGTTTAATAATAAACAAAACCCCATACAATGAACTTGCAAGTTTGAAAAGAACTTTACCAAGAAAAGAATATCAAGATGATCCACAAATTTTACCTAATTGTTGTTTATGTGCTACATTTTCAGTCTTTTTTTCTTTTACGACTTTCTAACCACTAAACTAGCATATATAAGCACATAGATAACCATATAGTAGAGACTGTCTCATCAGAGAAATCTTCTTCTTCTCATTAACAAAAAACACTAGAATTCTTCTCTCTTGATTTTCATTCATTCTTTGAAACATGATTACTGCTAGAGCTATGAATGTCATTCTTTCTTTGCTTGTTTGGCAACTTTTATGCATGGCCGGAAAAAGTCATCCGAATCTTGCCCGTGCGGCTACTTTAGGAGAATGGAAACTATTACAGGAAAACATTGGTGTTTCAGCAATGCACATGCAATTACTTAACAATGATCGTGTTATCATATTTGATAGAACTGATTTCGGTCCGTCTAATTTATGGTTACCTGATGGTGTATGTCGGTATAATCCTGATGATTTGGTTCTTAAAGTTGATTGCACAGCTCATTCGCTTGAATACAACGTTAATGATAACTCGTTTCGACCACTGATGGTTCAAACTGATCCATTTTGTTCATCGGGTTCCGTTTTGGCGGATGGGCGTCTAGTGCAAACCGGAGGGTTCAATGATGGAGAAAAGAAATATCGAGTCTTTCGACCCTGTACCGACTGTGACTGGCAGGAATTTGATGGACTGAATGCACCGAGATGGTACGCCACAAACCATATATTGCCCGATGGAAGAATTATTGTCATCGGTGGTCGACGGTCATTCAATTACGAATTTTACCCGACATCAAAAACACTTATCGATTTTCCGTTTCTAACTCAAACAAATGATCCGGGTGAAGAAAACAATTTATACCCTTTTGTTCATCTAAACGTAGACGGAAACTTATTCATTTTTGCCAATAACCAATCAATCTTATTGGACTACAACAAGAATTCCATCGTAAGAACATACCCGCAAATACCCGGTGGTGACCCAAGGAATTACCCAAGTTCGGGTTCATCAGTACTACTTCCATTGAGTCCATCTGGAACTGAAGCTGAGGTATTGATTTGCGGCGGTGCACCCAGAGGTTCATATCCTCAGGCCAAAAAAGGAGTTTTCGTTACAGCTTTGAGGACATGTGGGAGAATTAAGATCACCGATGCTTCACCGCAATGGGTCATGGAAAATATGCCCACACCTAGGGTCATGAATGATATGACTTTGCTTCCTGATGGCAACGTTTTGATCGTCAATGGTGCTTCAAGTGGAACGTCCGGCTATGAACAAGCTACAAACCCGGTTCTGAGTCCAGTAATTTATTTCCCAGATAAGCCAGTCGGTTCAAGATTTCAAGTCCAAAATCCATCAAAAACACCAAGAATGTACCACTCATCATCAGTTTTACTGAGGGATGGCAGGGTTTTAATAGGAGGTAGTAATCCAAATGATGGTTACGTATTCACTGGAGTTGATTTCCCGACAGACTTAAGTTTAGAAGCTTTCTCACCGGCATATTTGCATACAGAGTTCGACACCATCAGACCTACCATTGTTTTTCCTACAGCACAAACAAGTCTAAATTATGGAGAAATTTTAAGGGTTCAATATACGATTTCAGGTACACATAGCCCATGCGACGTGAATGTGACAATGGTATCCCCTTCGTTCGCGACTCATTCTTATTCCATGAATCAAAGGTTGCTGTATTTGGGAGGTGGAAACTCCCTCAAGGTTGGAACATCCACGTACACTACCGAAGTTAGAACTCCTAAATCTAGCATTCTTGCCCCGTCCGGGTACTACATACTGTATGTTGTTCATCAAGGTATTCCTAGTGTGGGAACTTGGGTTCATATATCAAGTAAGCAGAGTGCCGAGTGGTAACATTTAATTGTTAACACTAGAATGCATATAAGCGTTTCAAATTCTAAATTATAGGTTTATAAAACGAATTATGTGACAATTCTAAAGAAAGTAGTATCTATCGTGTCCGTTATCACAACAGTTTATACAGGGAAAATGATTGATGAATATCTTTTAAAGCCAAGTAGACTTCTAAAGAAATAAAATATATTTTCGTTTTTCCAGTAGTCGATCATCTGTTGCCTGCTGGCGAATTTGCTGAAGAATTATTCATTTTGTAGTTTTTTTTTTTTTTTAATCTCGAAAGGAGTTATTGCAACCTCTTCAATCTTGTCTTCGTTGTTGATGGTTCAATTTTAATATACGAAGGCAAATTTAGAGAGATTAGGAATTGGAAGGACAAGGACAAAAATGTGGAAATGTACCGAGGGGAGATTAACTTCTAGATTACTCGAAAAGTGTTGCAAATTAAAAGGAATGCGTTGTCTATTTGTTAACACGATCTCTTTCTATATGTATATATGTGTGGCATTCTAACTAGTAACGAGGTAGTTTTGCTGAATGGTTTAGTGCAACCAAAATCATCTTTTCGTGGAATGGTTCAACGCAGATTGATTTAATTTTTAATCTAATGGCTGAGATGGTTAAGCATCTCTAATGGCTGAGATGGTAAGATCTTGTTCCATTCAACGGAGCGCACTGTTTCATTTAGTGTAACTTAATTCTGCGTTTCGTTGTTCCATTAACCGCATCTACCTTTCGTCGTTCCATTCAGCGTATTTGTATTCAATATTAGAATTGCCAAATCTCGCCCATAAGAATTAGCTGCCAATTTAAATGTTAAATTAGCACACCAGAGGGCTAAGCATGAAGGAGTCAAATTGTGGAAACAATCAAGGAACAAGATGTTACCCAAAGTTCAACAAGATAATAATGAGCTTGAGAACTACAAAACTATATAATGGAGTGCGAGAACATAGTATAGGTTTAACTGATGATGGCATGGCACACGAAAGAGTTGCTTACCTTGAAGAAACTGTGAAAAATGGGCTTGGAATAATGTTGGATAAGAACTGATTCAAATATATGTCACCTTAAGATATTAATTTGATATTAATTAAAGAATCCTAGGGCTTCAACCCAATAGGATTTTGGGACTTAAAATGTTATGTATAGGCAAGAGATGGATAAGGTACTCAAGGTATATGAAAAAGTCAAAAGTACCCTCACCTGAATTTCACTATTCATCAAAAAAGAAAAAAAATCATAAATCTTATAATTTTCTCTTCTCCTTTTTTTTTCTCTTCTCACTGACAAATCAAGATGATCACGATTTCATCATCAAGAAGATGAAGATAAAAAAAAAATATTTTCCTCATCCTTTTCTTCTCATTTATAAATCATGATGAAGATGATGATCATAATTTCATCATTATGAGGATGATGATCATAAAAAAACTCAAAACTATTATCTTCTCATTCTGCTTCTCATTCATAGATCATGATAAATATGATGATCATAGTTTCATCATGATAAAAATGATCATCATAAAAAGAAAAAACTAAGAAACCCATCATCTATTTTTTTCCTTTGAATGGTTAGGAAATCTGATTCGATGAATTTCGAGTAAAAAAATATTAGCTTCTGAAGGTATTTACAGCCGGGAGTTATTAGATTCCTAGCTGAAAGTACATGTTTCGACTTGATTTTCCAAATCGAAAATATTTTTCTAATTTTTTTTGATTTCCAGAACCGATGACAACTAGGAAAACAACTCAAATCAGGGAATTTATGCTAGACTTTTCCTCAAGTTTCAACCCTTAAAAGTTAAAATGATGACCCAATGATGTATATTTCTCATGATTGCACGAGTTATTTCCTTCACTAAGTTACACACATTATTGTTAACTTATAACATTTTTAAAATAATACTTGATATTATAATATTTTCTTTTATATGTGTTGTAAATGCACATAAACCATTTTACACCTACCTGATCTATCATTCATGTCTTAGTTAATTGGTAGATGATCTCTGTCAAGGATCATGTAACTCTTGATGACTAGCACAATCGACAATAACATGACAGGAAGTTGTGAATATTAAATGACATGACTAGTGAGCAATAGGAAAAAGGTTCACGACAATTGAGTGAAAGTAACTTCTCAGATAATGGCCCACATTTGTGACTAGACGTGTATTCAAACGGTGAAGAGGGGAGTGGCTCTAGTATTGGGATTGGTAGTGTGTGAAGATGACAATGATCAAAAGGTTGGATTTGATTGTCCTAAATTTTACCCATGTTATTTGTCCCATGCTATAAAATATGGGTAGTTTGACGTTGATCCCAGTTCTTTGAGGCCTATAATTTTCTTCACCCATTTAGATAAGAGGATAAGGGTTGTCTAAAAAAGAAGAAAGTACTAGTTCACCCTCATTAGTAAAACTTAAAAGTTAAATCAAATATATTAAGTTTTACCTTCTCATTTTTTTTCAACCAATTTCTCTTTATTAGGATTCTAATTTTTCTCGCATGTATATTCAAAACTGAAATTTTTTAGAATATTTATCCTCTATATTTATCCACAAATAGTGGATAGGCACATATACGTCGGCCGATTGTTCTTCATGGTTGAAGAACAACAACCCCGAATTTTCCAATGTGGACATTCGTATAGACCAATTCTGGTTAAAGGAAAAGCCCAATTTTTTTGTGGGTTTTATAACCTATAATCTACTAATATATACATCGTTTCTGTTATAATCGATTCTAACAAACAGTTTATTTAGTAAGTAATGGTCACCAATTATAGGTATTTTTCGTAAATGAGGAACATCAATCCAGAATTGGCCTACAAGTACATGAACATCCGCTTATTCTTGGTTGTAGTTTTTACCAAAAAAAAAATTAAAATGATTTCATGTTTCCATGATCAATTATCATTAGTTGGTTTCTAGGTTGTCAAGACAAAACATCAATTAATCAACCAAATTTTTACTAATTGGTCAAGAGTAAATTATCCATTAACGAAAATAGTTTGTTAAAAGGTTTCAGAGTTTATTCGAAAACGACTGTACTTTGCTTCAAGTGATACGCCTCAAAGTAGCTGGGACGTAAAAGCATAAGTGATAGAAATCTTTTAATCACGTACGTAATTCAGGTGAAGATATATAGTTCCTGGAATGAAATGAAGCTTGCAGTGTTTGTTGGAGTAATTTAAATAAAAATCTAACACGCTGAAGTAAGCGGGTACCGAAGAAAAATTATTTGTTGATTTGGAGGAAACTTAAGAAAAACAATTCTCCGGCTTTTTTAATTGTGGCCTTTTATTTTTCACCAGTGGGAAATATTGTTAAATGTAGCATCAAACTGTGTATTTATTATAGAAAGGGAAAATAAAAGAATGTTAGAAATCTCAAATGCTAGTTAGAGATTTACTATCCAAGCAATTTTAATGATAAGACTTCATTGAAACTCGGTTCCTCAACATGATGGCCTTCAAGGTTGTTCCAAACCTATAAGTATTCACCAATGTCTCGATCGTATATATGAACAGCTAAACAAGAACATAATAATGTCTAAATGGTACACAGTTTAAAAACCCAAACTATAATCATTGATGAAAGTGTAAGTTACTATTTATATGTGTGTATAATATTGGTGTGCATGACACTATCAGCACTAATTGAAGAGTTATATTATATAAACGTAACCAAATTCATGCATGTATTGTTTTCCTGCGGGAATGTTTTTATCATGTTCTCTAGAATTCATTTTATATGAGTATGAGGGAATGATGCATACATTGAACCTGAAAACTGCTGATCAGAGTAAGGTGGTATGAACTGTCTAAATTCCTTTCAATGCTAGCGTTTATGTGTTTTTTGTTTCACTTTAAATTTTGGGATCAAAACAACTGAACAAATAAGTTACGCAAAAAAAAAGGGTTCTTCTAAAAAAAATTGATACGTGGTCAACTCTGATTTTCCCAATACATTAATGTGAAAACTACGACCACACCATTTTTCAAATTATTTTCATTGTCAAACCCACCGTCCCAAAAGTTCATGGGCGCACCCATTTTCTATCAAAAGATTTCCCTCAAGCCCACATAAAATTATGTTTTGGCCACCTTGTTTTAACCGAACTACTATTCAATTCTTCTTCTTCCCTCTCACCTGTAGTGAAATACAGAAAGAATTCGCAAGCGTATTATTGAAGACTTCTATATATCGGAGAGATCAGATGAAAATCTTCATCAGTGATGATGTAATTAGGGATTAATGAGGAGAGATGTGAATTTAGTAAAGTTTCTTATCTAGAGCTCTTGATAAAAAAGTAAATTTTAGATTTATGGATGTATCGAATTGGGGTTGAGGTTTTTATATGATTTACGCCTCAAAATTAAGTTACATCAACAATCGACATTAAAAGGATGAATCCCCTTCTCTTTCCTTGATTTTGCTTTTGAAGTAGTGAGATCCTAGTGATTTGGAAGACTAATTTTAGAAAAAAACCTTGTTCTACATCGAAAATTGATTTTCTATCAAAACAAATTTCAATTAAAGATTTGTTATTAGCCAAACCAGATTTACAAACCTGTATATTTAATCTCATAAAAACTTAGATATTGAGATTTTCAATCTAACTTTTCGTTTGATTATCTTTTGTCTGTGATAGTCAGCGAAAAAGAAAATTTACCTTGAGTGGCGGGAAATCTGAAATTTTCGGTAGCTTACATATTTGTTTTTTCATTTTTTAGATATGCAATATGCAATGCAAGTACGGTTCAAATATCAATACATGACTGAAGAGACTACATAAATGATTCTTTAGGATTCTATTTAAGTTGATGCTGCGTAGACCTTTTTCAGCAGTTCTTGTTAAGTCTCTATATACGTACACCTATATTTTACAACCAGTTCACTTCATACTGCTTGCAACACAGACTGCACACATATCTATATAAAGTTTTAAAGAGAATCTATTTACAAAGAGTCTTGGATGAAATTCAAAGCTTACAATATGGTGGTTACAACTTAGTAATCCACATTTCCAAAATATTATTAGTATTGGAGAAACCGACAATTTTCGTCAAACTAAACCTGGAACTGTTCCATTTTCGTTCCTTTGTGTCTATCTTTCTGCAGTGTTTTCCACAAACATCATTTTGTGGAGAACAAAAAACATAGCTTACGAATGATTTTGATTCCTCCTGTCTTATTCAGTGAATTATTATTAATGTTGGACTAATAATTTTTAATTTTTTTCAGAGTCGGTGGTAATGGATTGAATATAATTGTGAGGGAGTGATTCTTACTGGGATGGAAGGGGCAGTGAAGCATCTCTTCTCTTTATACTATTTTATTTTTGTTATGGAGAAGCAATGTTTTTACTTGAAGGCTGGTGCTATTACGCTCGGCACCTTAGGATCACGATATAGGCTAGAGTTGTTTTGAATGGTTTGTTTGTGCATTGTATTGTGCATGCGTAACAATGCCTAACAAGAATATTTTATAGCTTTAGGAGACTGCATGTGTACGCTATTGAATGATTGTAATTCAGCATTGAAGTATATGGAATCCCATGAAACATGTTCTGTAATGACTTAGTCGACTTGTTTTGTTTGTTTAGTATATAAATCAAGTGTGGCTTCCAGATTAATGCTAGAACATGAACAAAAGTGTGCAGTTCTTTAGCATAATGATTATTTTATTTTTTTGCGATTGTCAGTGTAGTGATAACCGATCATATTAGGGGTTTATACAAGAGATCATAATTCTTCTATGCGTCTAAAGAAATTGTTGCATAATCCGTTATGCAGATACAAAAGTGACTACATAACCTATTATGCACCGAGAAAATGGTTGCATAACATGTTATGCATTTAGAAAAGTTGTTGCATAACATGTGATGCAGTCTAGAAAATGGTTGCATAACACGTTATGCAGCTACTTTTTTTTAGTATTGAAAAAAAAAAGAAAAAAGACTGCATAACTTATCATGTTCCTGCAATAATATCTGCATAACATGTTACGCAGTCATGAAAATGGATGCATAAAGCATTCTACAACTACTTTTTTGTAAGCACTGAAATAAAAAAATTGATGCATAACTTGATATGCATCAAAAATTACGGCTGCATAACGCATTATGCATCGACTTTTTTTTGTAAGCACTGAAACTAACCAAAACAATAGATGCATAACTTGTTATGTAGTCGAGAAAATTATTGCATAATTCGTTATGCATCTTTTGTTTTTGAGATGTTATTTTTGTAGGCGTATATATTGTTTTAGTGGTTGCATAACTAAATTAGTAAATGCGTGAACCAAAATATGGTTGCATAACGTTTTATGCATCTTTTTGTTGTGTCTGCATAATGTGTTATGCATCTTTTTTTGCTGGCTGCATAATGGTTATGTATTAAGTTTTCGAAAATTTTGCTTAAAATGATGATAACCTCCTATTTTTTAATGATTTTTTTTTGATATTGTTGTTTGTACTCGTTGTGGAGCTCTCTTAAAAAGATTTCCAACGATATAAAATTTGTAAAATTTTAGGCACGGTTTTTTAGATATGTTATATTCTAGTTTGTTTGCTAGTTATACCCCTGAAAAATTAGGATGTTTAACTCTTTATGCAGACATTTTTCAAAATTTCGTATATTATTGATGTCATAGAACTTAAATTATTCTTGGGCCTAACAATAAGAATAAATTTTTTTTTGGGGCCTTAGCCTAATTTTCCCTGCATTAATATACACATACGAAACAGTAGGCTTGAGTTGGTGGATTTGGAAGATTTAAGTACCCCCATATCAAGAGTAACCCGGCCCAAGCCTCCGAGGTTCCCACACGGTACATGTAAGCCCAACAACCGCACGACATATATATGCTGCCGGCTCACAAATACAATCAGTTGAAGTAAATTTGGTTGCAGATTTGTCTCTCTTGGCCAAACCCTAGCGGCCTTTGGCTCTACGTCTCAATAGAGCAAGTGGTAGAAGAACAAGAATACGGCGTTCTGTCGCCAATTGGTTCAGTAAGTTTTTTCAATATTCTTTTTCTTTTTTGTTTCTTTTTAATTTGTATTTAAAAATTGAAATCAGGATAAGTTTTTTTGTTTTGTTTTAGTCACTCATTAAATTTGTTTGAGCTGAGAAAAACTTCAGTTGTGCAGTAAAAATAAAAGTAACCCGTTATAGTGACGGCATGATTTATTAGAGGGGCGGCATTCTAATAGAACAAAAAGGGTCATTACATGATCATTCAAGGTGTCCCTTATAAAAAAATACTGGAAATGATAAATTAATCCTCATAATTGATAACCTAGTTTAGTGATGATAATCAAGTTTAGTGTTAATGATTAATTTCACTTATATTAACTCAAAATCAAAACCAAAATCAGATTTTTAGAGTTAAAAAAAAAGTTTAGAGGAGAAGGTCAATCTCAATCAATTGAAGAAATTAACCAAAAAAATGAAGAACCATGACCTGAAAATGAACGGGTATACTTCTAAATTAGTCCCAACTAGCTTTTTGTCCCTCAAAGTTATCTAAAGTACGTAAAAAATTCAATTCTTTTACATTTTCAGAGCTAATTACGGTTGTAATTTTGCTCATAACCAACCGTAAATCGAAGTTACGGTTCGTAAAAGATGAACTACCAACCGTAACTGGTTAAATTTGAAGAAAACCCAATCGTAAAATTAGTTACGGTTGGTAACTAAATGCTCGATACCAACCGTAACTCAGTTACGGCTGGTAACCAAATGCTCGATACCAACCATAACTGAGTTACGGTCCGTAGCCAAATGCTCGATACCAACCGTAACTGAGTTACGGTTCGTAAACTAAAATGGTTAGCAACCGTAATTGAAGAAAATTATCAGATATAAGAACATACGGTTGGTAATTGAACTATTACCAACCGTAACAACATCAAAAATATCCAGTTACGGTTCGTAATTAAGTTAAAATCAACCGTAACTCACAAAAACCCAGAAATTTCAATTTCAATTTTCATCTAAAGCCCTAATTTTTGATAGAAATTAAACTTAAATCGAACAAAATAAACCAAATCGTAACTGGGTTTTCAAAACATACCTCATATAAGTCATTACAAAACACTTGATTAAGAGTTGGTTGAGAGTTGCACTTGTTGCGGCTGGAGATGCTTTTTCTGCAGCTTCTGCATCTTGTGGATCAGCTGGTTTGATGGAGGTCACCATCATGTGCAACTTCATCAGTTTGAGGTAGAAAAACAACTTTAGCTTCCATCTTCTGAAGTAAAGTCCTTCAAACTTGAACGCCTTGTTGATATCAGCAACTGTTTTCTTTTAAGATTCCATGGCAAAAAGATACGTCCTAAACTTGTTGGAACAATTGCCGATTTCACACCTGCAAAACAGAGATTAAGACACAAAACAAAGTGACGGCTGAGTCACGACCAGTTCGCTCTCTTTAAGACGTTTCGTGGCTCTACCTTGAATTTTGTGCAAGCAGTTCTTTTCCGTCACAATGCCCCAGGATAAAACAGCCGAGAAAAAATCTCTTTCGATCTCTCAAGCACACAATGAGAAATCGATTACTTTTACTCTCTCTATTCTTGCTCAGTATTTTTGGTCTCTTGATTCTCAGAAAAACAATAGTGTAAAAACTTGTATCTTCTTTCTGTTCTCAAAACTGTTTTTATAACCAGGCAGTCAATGCAGATTAATGGAGAATACATTGGATTATTTGCTGCAATTAAAATTCCATTCGAAACAGTAAAAAAACGGGCAAATAAATCATGCCATAATTAGCGCAATTAAAACATAATTAAGTGTAGTAAAAAAAAACGGTTTGAAAAAATCTTTTATAAAAAGAAAAAATACTTTCCAAATTCAAGAGACCTCCGAAGACCCCTCTCCCGGACTAATGTTATATACATATAATAATATATATGGAAAATCAGTTGAGGGGGGGATTCAATCCTGAGACCTAACCCTCCAGGCCCAAAATTCTTAACCACTGGGCCAAGCTCGAATTGTTGATATAAATGTATAAAAGAATTATTCTTACACATATATCTCAACAATCCCCCATTTATATTTTTAAAATCATTGAGCAAGATTCGTATAGTTATGTGCATAAGCAAAGGTATCTTTCGATTTTGAACCTTTACATAGTATTAAATTCTCTGAACTCTGTCACAGAGTGAACACATGTCTTTGAAATCTATGGAGAGAGCAAATTACATAACACACACACACAACTATACTAAGAGTAAATTCTTAAATGCCAGCACATCACGGCCATGTGCTTATCCCAGTTTCAATGAATGTTCTAGAGAACTGCCCATGTTCTCATAGAAAGCGGCCACACTTTCTCATTCACATAGGTGAGTCTATCAAAGGTACTACTGTACCTTGGTAACCCACTCTACACAGAGCTATAGACTTCATTAAGAGTTAAAAAACTCAACCTTAACCCTCTTCAGGATATCATGCCATGGGAAAGGTGCATGATTCTATCTCCATATCATTTGTGAATCGTTATTCCCTTTGAACCTATTTCTAGGTGGGTATCCATCACAAAATGACTCAACTTCTAGTGGGAAAAAGTCCCATGCCTTTAGAGGTATATAATACCTTTTCCCTAGTTAATCCTTTCGTCAAAGAATCAGCTAAGTTCTCTTCCGACCTAACATGATCCACACGTACAGAACTAGTTGTGAGAAACTCTCTAGCTGTGATGTGCTTTCGACGCATTTATCGATTCTTACCATTATAAAAACAGTTATGTACTTTTGCAATAGCCGTGGTACTATCACAATGGATCATAATAGCTGGTATCGGTCTATCCCATACATGAATTTGAGAAAGCAAGTTTCTCAACCATCCTGCTTCTTCACTAGCTGCTGCTAGTGCTATCAATTCAGACTCCATCGTAGATTGAGCCAGAATTGTCTGTTTCTTTGACTTCCAAGACATAACGCCACCAGCAATATTAAACAAATATCCACTAGTGGCCTTGGAGTCATCTGAAAGAGAGTTCCAATCAGCATCGCTGTATCCTTCAAGGACTGCAGGAAATCTCTTATAGTGTAATCCTAGTTTAACGGTCTTTTTAAGATACCGCATAACCCTCTCAACTGCATTCCAGTGTTCCAAACCAGGACAACTGGTAAACCTGCATAAAACCCCCACTGCATATGCAATGTCTGGTCTGTTACAATCAATTGCATAACGAAGACTACCAATTATACTAGCATATTAAGATTGTCTAATGATATCACCAGTATTCTTAAACAGTTTAAAACTAACATCAAAAAGAGTACTCACAGGTTTACAATCAAAATAGTTGTACTTCTTTAAAATCTTTTCAATATAATGAGACTGATCCAAAGAAATACTATCATTAGTTCTAGTAATCTTAATTCCCAGAATTACACTAGCTTCAACCAAATCTTTCATTTCAAAGTTATACTTAAGCATATACTTAGTTTCTTCAACCACAGACAAGTTTGAACCAAAAATCATCAAATCATCCACATATAAACAAATCATGATGCATGTATTGTTTTCAAACTTATAATATATGCATTTGTCACTTTCATTAATTCTGAAACCATATGAAATCATCAAATTATCAAATTTTTCATGCCATTGCTTAGGAACTTGTTTCAAACCATACAATGACTTATCTAACTTACACCCTTTATGTTCTTGGCCAGGAACAACAAAACCTTCAGGTTGTTCCATGTAATTTTCTTCTTCTAATTCACCATTTAAAAAAGTTGTTTTAACATCCATTTGATGAACAACAAGATTATGCACAACAACAACATCAATCAAAACATGAATAGAAGTCAATCTTGTAACGGGAGAGTAAGTATCAAAAAAATCTACATCTTCTCTTTGTCTAAATCCTTTAGCTACCAACCTAGCTTTGTGTTTGTCTACTGAATCATCAGGATTCAACTTCCTTTTAAGTACCCATTTACAACCTATTGCTTTGCAACCAAGGGGTAAATATGCTAGGTGCCAAGTTCCATTAAGGTTATAGGAGTCCATTTCATTATCTATGGCTTCTTGACAAAAACCGGATTCAGGAGAATTAAGTGCCTCTTGAAGACTAGAAGGGTCTTCCTCTAGGGTATAAATTTCAAAGTCAGAACCTTAGTCTGTCACAATCCTAGCCCTTTAATACGTTTGGGTTCAACTTCAGCCTCTGCAGTTCTAGCTTCTTCTATTCTAAGTTCAGAACTTTTACTAGGTAGAGAACCCCCACTATTTCTAGATTTAAAAGGAAATTTATCTTCAAAGACATCAGCATCAATAGATTCAATAATAACTTTATTATTTAGATCAAAAAATCTATAAGCTTTACTGTTTTGAGCATACCTAACAAAAACACATTCGTAAGCTTTACTAGCTAGCTTTGATATTTTAGGATCAGGAATACGAACATAAGCCAAACAACCCCATACTTTAAAATAAGATACATTTGGTTTTCTGTTTTTCCAAAGTTCATAGAGTGAAATTTTAGTTTTTGAATTTGTCACACGATTCAAAACATAGCAAACAGTCAACAAAATTTCTCCCGACCAATGAGGGGCAACACCAGAACTCAACAAACATGCAGTCACAAGAGTAGTAAATGTACGATTCTTTCTTTCATCTTTTCCATTCATTTCAGGGTTATACAGAGCAGTGTTTTCATGTATAATTCCAGAAGATTCATAAATTTCAGTGAATGGTTCAGAATCATATTCAGTTCCTCTATCACTATGAAATCTCTTAATGTTCGTACCAAATTGATTTTCAACTTCATCAATAAAAACCTTAAATTTTTCAATAGCTTCATTCTTATGACTTAGCAAGTAGACATATGTATAATTAGAATAATCATCAATAAAAGTCATGACATATCTCTTTCCATTTCTAGTGAATATACCTTCATATTCACAGAAATCAGAATGCACTAACTCCAATGGTTCAGATTCTCTAATAACAGATTTATGGGAACTCTTGGTTATCTTAGCTTGACTACAAGATTCACATTTTTAAAAATCATGCATGGATAGTTTTGGAATAAGACCTTGCTTGCTCATGGTATCTACTGATCTACTGTTCACATGACAAAGTCTAGCATGCCAAACATTAAAAGTACACACCATATAAGAAGAAGATGCAATTTTATTCATTTCAATATTAAGCTTAAACATTCCATCAGCACCATAACCTTTTCCTACAAACACTCTGTTTTTAGTAATTGTGTAAACATCAGATCCAATAGTTTGATACAGCCCATCCTTGTTAAGAAGATAGCCGGAAACAATATTCTTTCTCATTAATGGAGTGTGGAGGACATCTTTCAGCATAATTGTCTTCCCAGAGGTAAACTTCAGTTCTACCATACCAGAACCTTTCACAATAGTGGTATGGGAGTCTCCCAACAACACTTTCTTATCCTTGATTTCTGCATAGCTCTTAAATAAGGACCTATCAAAACAACAATGGCGCGAAGCACCACTGTCTATCCACCACCCATCGGTTCCACCAACCATGTGAATATCTGGATCAGAAATCATGGCAATTATAACGCTTTCAGCAGCATTAGCTTGTGCGTTATTCTTTCCTTTGTTATTCCTGCAATCCCTAGCCATGTGGTTTGGTTTACCGCAGGTATAACAAAGATACTCAGAATCAGAATTCTGAAATTTCCTTGATGGGTGTGGGTTCTTGTTTTGAATAGGTTTTCCTTTCCTTTGGTTCTGGTCAGGTTTCTTCGGTTTTTTCTTAGGTTTCAAACTCGGTTGAGTCTGATTCTTATTATTGGAAACGATAAGAATCTATTCCTTTCTATCTTGTTTCCGTGCTTCCTCTTCAACCATGAGCTTAACAATCAAACTTTCAAGAGAAAATTCCTTAGTTTTATGACGCAAAGCATTACGAAAACCTTTCCAAGATGGGGGTAATTTATCAATCAATACAGATACTTGAAATTTTTCATCAGTTTTCATACCTTCCGTCATAATTTCATGATCTATATTCTGAAGTTCATGAGCCTGAGCAACGACTGATTTTTCATCCACCATTTGATATCTCAGGTAGCGGCTTACAACATATTTCTTCGATCCGGCTTCCTCAGTATCATATTTCTTCTGTAAGGCATCCCACACATCTTTAGCAGTATCAAATGTGGAGTAATATTCATATAGATCGTCAAACAAAGCATTTAGAATATAGTTTTTACAATCAAAGTCATTATCAATCCATTTTTCATAGGCTTTTGTTTTTCTTAACAGTTTGGGTCACAACAGGTTCTTCAGTTGGTTGAGAGTTGCACTTGTTGCGGCTGAAGATGCGTTTTCTGCAGCTTCTGCATCTTGTGGATCAGCTGGTTTGATGGAGGTCACCATCATGTGCAACTTCATCAGTTTGAGGTAGAAAAACAACTTTAGCTTCCATCTTCTGAAGTGAAGTCCTTCAAACTTGAACGGCTTGTTGATATCAACAACTGTTTTCTTTTCAGATTCCATGGTAAAAAGATACGTCCTAAAATTTTTGGAACAATTGCCGATTTCACACCTGCAAAACAGAGATTAAGACACAAAAAATTGACGGTTGGGTCACGACCAGGTCGCTCTCTTTAGGACGTTTCATGGCTATGCCTTGAATTTTGTGCAAGCAGTTCTTTTCCGTCACAACTCCCCAGGATAAAACAACCGAGAAAAACTCTCTTTCGATCTCTCAAGCACACAATGAGAAATCAATCACTTTTACTCTCTCTATTCTTGCTCAGTATTTTTGGTCTCTTGATTCTCAGAAAAACAATAGTTTAAAAACTTGTATCTTCTTTCTGTTCTCAAAACTGTTTTTATAACCAGGCAGTCGATGCAGATTAATGGAGAATACATTGGATTAATTGCTGCAATTAAAATTCCATTCGAAACAGTAAAAAAACGGGCAAATAAATCATGCCATAATTAGCGCAATTAATGCATAATTAAGTGCAGCAAAAAAAACGGTTTGAAAAAATCTTTTAAAAACAACAAAAATACTTTCCAAATTCAAGAGAGACCTCCCAAGCCCCCAAAGCCCCGCTCCCGGACTAATGTTATATATATATAATAATATATATGCACAATCAGTAGGGGAGGGATTCGATCCTGAGACCTCACCCTCCAAGCCCAAAATGCTTAACCATTGGACCACGCTCGAATTGTTGATATAAATGTATAAAAAAATTATTTTAAAACATATATATAATAATATATATGCACAATCAGTATTTTTATTACAGGCCACTATTCAAAGCATGCGTGCTTGATGGCAAACTGAAAGTTCCTTAATGAAACTTAATATATATTTTATTAGTGAATCTTCTGCAGCTGGAATCTATAAGCTTAATATTTCACTTCGTTTTTGCGACTCCTATGTTGCATTTGACTACTGAACTAGTAGCTAGTACAATTTGTTGCATGCATCCCTTATCGACGCTCTACATATAGTACATGTTAGTTGCTAAAATATAGTTCCACATCAAAGCAAGATGCATAAAAGCTTATGTGGAAGTATTCAACCTTACTATCTCCTCAATCACTTATGTTTCGACTTGTTCTCATGATATTGTCCAATAGATCAGAAAATCGGACTCGCTGAAATTATTGTAAAGGTTTTTGGGTATAGTGTTAGAAATCAGCTCCTTAATCATGCTTACTAGTTTCTTATTAGCTATAAACAAGTTGTTTGTAAACATATTTAACACTTCCTGCAAACATATTCTATATCTTCATGTCAATATATAGGAAGTTTAAGTACATACTTTTGATTATAGCAAAACAGTAGAGATGAATGCTTATAAACCTTAGTTGTTTTTGCAGTTAGACAGACTTCCACTTCTATCTTTTCTTGTTCTTGAATGATGGCATAAGTTTTCTTTTTAAACAAGATCTAGAGTGGAGTCCACCTCATGCTATGTAGAACATGTGTCAATCAACCTACCATCATAAGTTGAAAAACAGTCCTACAATATAAGATATCAACCAATATGACATTCCTTATCTCAAAAAAAAGATAAACAATACATAACATTACTCACTGATTAGGATCAATGCTAATCCAGATTAATTAAGACACAAAGCATGTTTTACTGCTAAACCAACACAAAGTCTAACATCTCCCACTTTGGTTAGCAATAAAACCTTTTAGGCTTTTTTTCTTAAGAAAATCATTTCAAAACTAAACATGGATTAGCAAGTTGCAAAACTGTAGGCGGCCACCAAATTTAGAAAACAATAGTTTTAAACAATGAGTGAACTTTCATGTATAACCTCATCCTCAAGACCAATAATACGCTAGATTTTGACAATGATGGCCTACATACCATTTAAAAGATACATAGATCATTTCCATTATCAGAAGACTAGGCGGACTATCAATCCCGAGTTAATCTCTACTGGCATATTAAGTACATTAAGATTAGTATCCCAAAAGAAATCTCTTTATGCCTCATTGAACAGACTTCTTTATGATTTCAAAAGGGCTTGCCAATGTCTCATTCAAGAGACTACATCATGCTTATGATCTGCCAATGTAATCAGATGACTACAACATTCTTTTGATCTCAATAGATATCTGCCAATGTCATCAGAAAACTACAACAATAAAACACAATAACATCAGTGAAATAAGATAAGTTTATTGTAAAATGAAGTTGATTTGATTATATATGCAATCAAAAAAAACATACATACTTCAGTTTTTATAATGAAAAGAGATTAACAACACCCATAGATGCAACATGCTCTTTAAACACTTTAGGGCTTAAACCTTTAGTCAGAGGATCTGCAAGCATGCGTTCAGATGAAACGTGAGAAAGAAAAATTTCTCGATCCTTGATTTTTCGTTGAACCCGAAAATACTTCATATCTTTGTGTCTTACTCTTCCCGTTCCTTGATTTTCTTTAGCAAATCTTATTGCAGCTTGGCTGTCATAATAGAACTTCATAGGTCTAGATATTGAATCTATAACCAGAAGAACTCTCATGAAGTTTCTTAACCAATCAACTTGAGTATTTGCTTCATACCAAGCAATATATTCTGCTTCCATAGTAGATTGAGCCTGAATTGATTGCTTCACACTTCTTCATGATATAACACCATGAGCGAACATAAAAACATAACCTGATGTGGATTTTAGACTATCCGAACCTAGAAAATCAGAATCAGAGTAACACTCAACTTCCAATTCTTTTGATCTTCGGTAAACAAGCTTAAAATGCTTTGTTAGCTGCAAGTATCGTAATACTTTATTTACTGCCTTCCAATGAGGTTCTCCTGGATTGTGCTGGTAGCGTCCTAACATACCAACCACAAAGCATATATCTGGGCGAGTGCAAATCATGGCGAACATTAATCTACCAACTGCTGATGCATACCGTTTAGAATCAACAAGGATCCTTTCAAAATCTGATTTTGGACACTGCAGTTTGTTAATTAGATCACCTTTAATAATAGGAGCTTCATTGGCTGCACAATTCGGCATTTCAAACCTCTTGAGAATTTTATTGATGTAGGCTTCTTGAGATAAACCTAACAAACCCCTGTTTCTGTCACGGTTTATCTTTATACCTAATACATAAGAAGCTTCTCCTAAGTCTTTCATCTGAAAGTTAGTCGAGAGAAAATTCCTTGTATCATACAACATGTGAAGATCATTAGTAGCAAGAAAGATATCATCAACATAGAGAATCAAAAAGATAAACTTGCTCCCACTAGTTTTCAGGTCTATCTGCCAGGTTTTCAACAAAACCAAATGAGGATATTACTTGATCAAATCTCATATACCATTACCCAGAAGCTTGTTTCAGCCCATATATAGATTTCTTCAAGCAACAGACTTTTCCCTCGTGATCTTTAGATGGTAAACCTTCCGGTGGTACCATATAAATTTTATTATCTAGATCACCATTCAAAAAAACAGTTTTCACATCCATTTGAAATAATTCCAGATCGAAATGAGCTACCATTGCCATAATAACTCTAAAGGAATCTTTCTTGGAAACGGGAGAAAAGGTTTCTTCATAGGCAACACCTGGTTATTGAGTATACCCCTTCGCAACAAGTCTCGCCTTCAATATTTCGATACTCCCATCAGCATTACGTTTGATTTTGAAAATCTATTTACATCCAACTGTTGTTGCACCTTCTGGCAGATCCACCATATCCCATACTCCATTCTTGTCTATTGATTCTAATTCTTCATCTATGGCAGGAAGCCACGAGTACGAATTATTTCCATTCACTGCTTGTTCATATGTTAATGGTTCTTACAAATCATCAATAATTCCATCTGATTCTACCATGAAAGTACTAAATTCGGGTTTTACGACGGTTTTTCTTGGTCTAGCAGATCTGCGAAGAACTATTTCATTCTTTTCTGCAGCTTTAGATGATTATGAAACATCAATAGTGGATTCCTTTTGAACTGAAGTTTCAACATCTGCAAGATAATATTCTTCTTCAAACACAACTTGTCGAGTTTCATTCCCACTGATTTCATCATTCTCTAGAAACTTAGCATTATTAGTTTCTGCTATTTCGAAAGGTCTGGACGAACAATAAAACCTGTATCCTTTTGATCTGTTTGGGTAACTAACAAAGAAAAAAACTTGTAGTGCGAGAATCAAGAGATTTTTCATAAGGATTATATACGCTAGCTTTCGTTGCGCAACCCCAAATATGAAAATGATTTATACTATGCTTTCTACCTGTCCATAGTTCATAAGGAGTCTTTGGTACTGCTTTAGTAGGAACAAGATTCAGTATGTATGCTGCTGTCCGTAAGGATTCTCCCCAAAAGGACTCAGATAGAGTAGAATTGCATAACATGGTACGAACCATGTCTTTGTAGGTTCTGTTTCGCCGTTCCGCTACCCCATTTTGCCTCGGTGATCCAAAATTGGTGAATTGAGGCACAATTTCATGTTCTCGAAGAAAACCCAGTAATTTTCCATGAGATTCTCCAAAAGAGTCTGCCTTTCCGTAGTATTCACCTCCCCTGTCACATCTGAGCACTTTAAGCTTCTTGTCAGTTTGATTTTCAACTTCTGCCTTGTAAGTTTTGAAAGATTCAAGAACATCAGACCTTTCCTTAATGAGATAGACGTACCCATAGCGAGTATAATCGTCTATAAATGTAATGAAGTATCGCTGCTCACCTCTAGCAGGAATAGAAAAGGGACCACATATGTCTGTATGTACGATTTCAAGTAAATCTTGAATTCGTATTGCTGTCTTCTTTCTAGTTTTCACAAGTTCTCCTTTAATACAAGTGATACAAGTGCTAAAATCAGAAAAATCCAGCTTTGGAAGAATATTTTCCATTCTAAGTATTTCCGTTCGTTCTTTAGATATATGTCCCGAACGTTGATGCCACAACATGGAAGAATTATTTGAATTTAAGTTTCTTTTGGTGCCTTTAGAAGTATCAACATTCATACACAACGCTGAATTAACTTGTAAATATTATCCATATTCGGCCCCAAACCAACCAGCTGAGATTTATGAAACATACTGAAACAACCACCACCGATAGAAAAAGAAAAGCCCTTAGAGTCGAGCCTACCAACTGATATTAGACATCTTCTTATAGTAGGTACGTAAAATACATCAAAAAGATCCATAAAATTTCCAGCATCCAGCGTTAGTCGGACATTCCCAATGGCTTTAACTTCCACTCCTTAAGCATTTGTCATATGTAAACACCGCTCTTCTTTACTTAGTTTCCTCTGGCTTTTGAATGCCTGCAAGGAATTAGCAGCATGAATGGTTGTTGCGGTGTCTAACCACCAAATATTGAAAGGAGTATCAACAAGATTAATCTCAAAACACATCATATGAAAATCAGTACCTTGTTGTTTCTATTTCAGCCAATTCTTATACTTAAAGCAAACCTTCTTCATGTGCCATGTCTTCTTACATAAATGGCATTTAAAAGGAAACTTCTTGTTCTCCTTATTAGTTTCAGATTCATCTTTCGGAGTTTCCTTTTGCTGCTCTTGAGGTTTCTTACCCTTTCCTGTTTTCTTGAAACTCTTCTTGTTGGGACCAACAGTAGTAAAATGTGCATATTCATTTGTTTCACGTCACTTCCTTTCTTCTTCTTGTACACAGCGAGCAATTAACTCATTTACATCCCATTTCCTGTCGCTAGTATTGTAATTAACTTTAAAAATATCAAACTGCTTTAGAAGTGAATTAACCGCATGTTGCACAAGAAAATCATCTGAAAGATTCATATTCAGCCCACGTAGCTTGAAAATCAGATCTGCCATTTGAAGTATATGATCCTGGATACTTCCTTCACCATTATACCGCATAGAAGTTAACTGACCCATATGAGTACCAATCATAGACTTCGCTGAACTCTGAAACTGTGGATGAATAACCTCTATTATCTCTTTAGCCGTATCTTTCAATGGAATTACACCTCTAATGGCATCTGGAATCGCACTACGGATAATCTAATACTCATTCTGTTTTCCTTTTCCCATTTTTGGAAATCTAGTTTCTCATTTCTAGTGGAAGTGTCGACAAGCATGTATGGTTTAGGTTCTCTTAGAGAAATATCATAATCCAAATAACCGAGAACTATATCCAGATGTGACTTCCATTTCTGGTAATTTGTACCACTAAGAGGCTCAATACCATCCAAAAGACCTTGAATTTGTGCAGGATTCATTGTTGTAACAGAAAAAATGCATGTATGAATGATATAACACCAGCACATGAAACTTCATTTAGCACAAATCATAACTAACAATTTTTATTGAAACTTCATGATAACAATATTCTGATTTCAGACTTGATATACACAACTTCACCTTTGGGTAAACTTGTAATATACCAAGTCTTGAACACAGAAACAAGACTAATCAGCCTATGCATAGTCTTCAACGGAACTTTTGAACCTTTGGGTCGAAAAGATCTATCATTTACTATGTATAAACAAAATATCTTTCTCCATTACAGATGTTCCAAGTATGATTAACCTTTGGGTATCGTCATACGAACAACATCTGAAACGCAACTTTACATAGTCCTTTCATAACGAAAATATGTAGCTTTTATCAGCTCCCTAAGTATCACTTTGACGACACATGGAAACGATAAAAGTCACACCAATACTATTACAAGGCTTCAAATAATTCTTCAGATCAGCCTTTTAACGTAACAACAACAAAACACACATACTAAGTGATTGGGTCTTAGGAAATTCATGTTCAAGCTAATATGTGAATTGTTTTCATTTCGTAATACTCAATTACTAAAACATGTTATGTAGAATATGTTACACCTAAACTCTGATACCAATGTTATAATCCATCTCCTTAATCATGCTTACTAGTTTCTTAGTATCAATAAACAAGCTGTTTGTAAACACAGTTAACACTTCCTGCTGATAGACTGTTCTTTTGATGCTTTAGGATCACATATTCTATATCTTCATGTCAATAGATAGGAAGTTTAAGTACATACCTTTGATTATAGCAAAACAGTAGAGATGAATGCTTATAAACCTTAGCTATTTTTGCAGTTAGACAGACTTCCACTTCTATCTTTTCTTGTTCTTGAATGATGGCATAAGTTTTCTTTTTAAACAAGATCTAGAGTGGAGTCCACCTCATGCTAAGTAGAACATGTGTCAATCAACCTACCATTCATAAGTTGAAAAACAGTCCTATAGTATAAGATATCAACCAATATGCCATTCCTTATCTTAAAAACAAGATAAACAATACATCATTAGTCACCGATGAGGATCAATGCTAATCCAGATTAATTAAGACAGAGAGCATGTTTTACTACTAAACCAACACAAAGTCTAACATATAGATGTATTAAAAGTAGATGGAGAGGGAAGATTAAGAGTTTAGAAGAGGAGGAGAACGAGAAGATGGATCACATTTAGGTTGTTCGGTTTTGTGATCGCAAAAGATTCATTTTTGTTCTTCCATTTCAATATCTTATATTTTGTTGTGTATTCACTTTGTAAGATTGTAATTCTTGCTTATTTGTATAGACATCCAAACTTCTGTAAGATTATCATGATTCAATGAGTCTAATCTTTTTCTTCTCATTAATGTGTTAATCTGTTATCTTCTGGCGAACTGTCTAAGAAGAATTTGTATTCTAGCTCTTTTTATTATCTCAAAGAATTTTTTGTAGCCTATCTCTGTAAAAAATTTGTAATGGAATGCGGTGGAGAAACTCTATTATATGCATGGTTAAGGCAACCTACACAAGGCTATTTAAGATAGATGTTTTACTGCGCCATTGATTAGAGGTTCACTCTGATTTTGGTAAGAGAATGCGTAATATCCCAGCAGCTGTAGTCTGGACATTATGTAGAGAAAGAAGCAATCGCATCATAGTGATTTGGGTTTGGAGGCAAAGACTTTAATTCTGGCGTGGGCAGCAGCTTCTATGGACCTTGTCTTTGGATAATTTCTTGTTTCCTTGTAACCCTAGCTACAAATAGTTGACACCAAATTGGCGAAATCTGTAAATTGTTGATTAAACGATTTAGGTACACCAAAACTCAAGACTAACCCGGTCCAAGCCTCACAGGTCCGGTTAGTAAACCTCATCGCTACAACCCCGGGACATATACAGCTGAAGTAAATTTCGTCTCTGTGCACCAAACCCTAGCCTCTGTATCTACGTCAGGATCCTTACTGATTGATCTCTCATCCCTTTGTCATTCGTAAATTCGGATTTGACAATAGGTATTAATATAAGGGTCCTTACTGGAATGGCGTTTCTTTCTCCACTGCTTGGTTTCGTAAGTGTTCTCAAATCTCCTTTTTTTTGTTTTCTCTTTTTTCTTGCGTATATGTTGTGTGTTTGACATCTTGTAGTTTGTATTTAGAATTGATATCAGGACAAGTTTCTTTTGCAAGTAGTTTGTATTTAGAATTGATATCAGGACAAGTTTCTTTTGCAATAAAGTATTTTGGTTCTTAATTTTTTTTGGTCTCATCGTGAACTGAATTGGCATACAGGGACCACGACTATCTGGTGGTCGGCATCATCGCCGTCAACAAAGCAGGGTTGCGAAAGCTAATATTAAGTATAATAACGTATTAAACCACACACCCAAAAAATTTGGTTCTCGTTCCGGACTGAAACCTCGTGGCCAGAAAAGGAAGCAAATGGAGGGAGAGACTCGGGAGAAGACGAAGAAAAGAAGTAAAGTTTGTTGTGATCACAATGAAGTAAATGCTATATCAAACACCGTTAGCAGTAAGAATAGTGGTGTGGTTTTAAATCTGAATAACCATGTCACTGTTGAGATATTGAGCAGGCTCCCACCGAAGTCACTACTGAGATTTAAGTGTGTTTGCAAGAATTGGTTTCACTTAATTCAAAAAGATACAACATTTATCAATCTGCATTTTGAGCGGTCAAAATCACGACCTCGTCTCTTCGTCACCAATCAAATTGAGTATCAGAAGAAGTATAATTTAATGACGTTTGACATATTGCTTGGAGGCACTGTTGGAGGTGTATCAACTTTAACGTTAAACACCATACAAGAGATGGACTTTACTAAATATGATATGATGTTGAAACCTGTAAATGGTTTAATAGGTTTCTTCAGCAATACAAGAGACGACCCTGGTGTCTGTATATGCAACCCGAGTACCGGAGAAGTTACACCATGGATTGAATCAAAATTGTTACGCGTTAAAACTAACATAAGTCACAAAAGGTATATGGGTTCCCCAAATGCTAATTGTACATTGGGATATGATCCTGCCACTAAGGAACATAAGGTGGTTGGCATATGGGTACAGTTTGTGAGGTCTTGACTGTGGGAGACGATGAATGGAGACAAATTGATGAGGTACCACCACATAATTTGCAAATGCATGGATTTAATGTTTATATAAATGGTACTGTCTATTATAGCACTTATTTGCTTTCGGAAGGTGATGCTAATGATAAGGATAGACAAAAGATCATTGTGGCATTTGATGTTGGAAGTGAGAAGTTCAGAACAATTACGGTCCCAAGTTACATCTTTGATCAGCCTCCTGACTATGATAGTACTTTTGTCTCTTATAATGTTAAATTTTTAGAATTGGATAGGTTTACTAATCAAACTTAGATATACTAATGATATCCCTAAGTTATGGTTATTAGATGATGATGATAGAAACAAGAAACACTCAACAAGTTCTTGGACTCGAGTAACTATGGAGCTACCTTACACTCTGGATGAACATCACAGTGAATTTCGTATAAATCCAATTCCAGGAACAAACCAAATAATCCTAAGCTCTTATGTTAAAACAGCTGATTGGAAAATATTTGACACTGCTTATCACTCATATAATTGGAAAACAAAGAGCTTCAATGAGATTGAGATCAGTGGGATCCCCTCCTCGGTTCCATTTTTTACCTCGGAATCAAGCGTTGCAATTTTCTTCGAGCACCTTTTGCCTCTTCGGTAGCAGACTTCATTCGAGCACCTTTTGCCTGTTTGGAAGCAGACTTCGTTCGAGCACCTTTTGTCTGTTTGGAAGCAGACTTCGCCAGAAACTTGATACGTTTTTATAGGTTTCTGTTGTTCAATTTTTATCAAATCAATGAAAGGAAAGGCAAACGCGTGTTTGATATATTCAATATTCACATTCTGATATGTTCTATTTTCGCTGAGCTATTAAAGTTGTGAATATCTTGGTATTTGTATTGCATGGGACCTTCTATCACTGTTATCGCAGATAGTGATACAGGCGCCACCTCAGATATTTTGTGCATATAGCTTTTTGTATGCTACATAAGTTAAGAAAGATTACTACCAGCTTTGCGCTGCATTTATCGGACGCTTCTACAGACTACAATTGTAGTCTCTGTCCTTGTAGGAGACAACATTATCGAATTGTATCGGGTTTGTTAGATTTTCCGGCCACCTAGTTTTTGTTGATCCTTGTATGTTGAGGAATTAATCATGTATCTATTATAGAGGAAGGCGTTTTTTTTGCATTAAGGTGGTAGTGGTAATGAAACTTTTTAGGAGGCTAGGTGTGCCAGGCACTTGCCACATAAATGTGTAAAATTTACAGTTTCGTTAAATTAGTAGAGGTAATCTCATTGCTTTGGGATTTTATTTACAAATAATTTAGACATCAAAATCAAGTCAATTATATATGCCTCGTTGCAAAATATGTCTCAACTTCATGTACAGTATTTCTATCACCTTGAGGCTCTCTCTATTTAGCTTCATTAAAAGGCTCGTAAAACAATCCCAAATGCTGCAATTTTTTGGTGAATTTAAATTTTGACTTTGAAATGAAACTGTAGAAATCCCATAACTACACCCGTTGTAATGATAATAACATAAAGCCTGAGTCATTTGGATCAACTCAAACGTTAATAACATTATTCACCACTTTGACATTAATATGATCTTCACAAACACTTTCTATTGAATGTATGATGTTCTTACAAGAGAATCAAGGTGAGTTTTCATACAACATTGGAGAGATACAAGTAGGGGTGCACATACCCTACCCATATCCGCCAACCCTACCCTACCCGCCCGTGTTTTAACCGTATCCTATCCTACCCACTATTTGGCGGGTAGGGTAACGGGTAAATATTTTCTTAACCGCCGTTAGATGGGTAGGGTGACGGATAAAGCTCGAAATTATCCTACCCTACCCGCCTACCCGTCTAATACTGAAAAGACAAAGTAACCCTTGTATTGTTTTCTCCTCCTGCCTATTTTTTTGTTATTTTAAAACATAATAGGGGTAAATTACAAAGTAAATGGATTTTCTCTATGGAACCATTTCATCGCTTTTCATTTGAACCATTTTTCTCTGTTTTCATTCGGAGTAGCGAAGTGGTGGTGATTTTCTGCAGAAGAAGTGAAGTCTGGGTTTCGATCTGAAGCTGAAGATGTAAGCGATTTATGTGTTCGATTTGTGTCTTATGTGTTTGTATCTATTTTTTGCTCATCTCAATCCACTTTCTTTATCTCTGCAGAAGAAAATTTAGGATTTCGAGATGCAAGTGCAGTTTGAGGTTTTGAGGGTTTCGATATGAAGATGTAAGTGTTTATAGATTTCAATTTGTGTTTTGATTTGGGTTTCGATCTGAGTAATCATCTCCGTATTCATATGAGTAATCAGTTGAGTAATAAGATCTAGGAATTTAGCTGAGAAATTAACATGCATGTTAACTGATTGATGAATTTCTCATAGAAATTCACTCAAACGTGGGATGGGGAAATGCATGTTAACTGATTGGTCAATTTGGGGAAATTTTATGATTAATTAGTTGTTTTTTTTAGAATTCTTTTTAATGATTGTGTTTCTTGTATTGTTAATCGTTCACTGATTCACTTAGAAGAAAAAATTAAGGTGATAGACGAGATATGTAGATTTTTGATTCGATGTTTTAGTTTGTTTGAGACAATTTGGATTCTGTAGTAAAACTAAATGATATCCTTTGTGGCTGTTAATAGAGTTTTATAGAATAGAATGAGATTTAGGTAGATTGCTGTTCAGAACTTCTAATTTAGAGGTTTAGTTTGTTAGATGAATGTGCAGTCCACCCAGATCTATGAAACAATTACAAATTTTAGATGATTGTGTTTGTCAAAGAAAACAGTAAGAAGGAGTGTCTCATGTTAGACAGAAATAAAGATTATAACATCAATTAGTTGAATGACGGAAGGCTTATTTTATCTTAAATTTTTGCGCAAAATGCTGCTACAAGTTTGTGCTATATCATCAACCTTTAGTTCCTGTAATTGTATCTAAAGGCCTCTTGGTTTGATTCCTCCTACAGGCCTCTTGCTAAATTTTATTTACTTAATACTTGAAACCATTCCCTGAGTTTTATTTATGGTCTTATCATAAGACTCTTATGGGTTGTCAGTGCCAGTGCAGTTGAAAACACAACCAACGCAAGAATTGCCAAAACAATGAAGCATGACAAATAACATGCTTCTTATTTTTCAACTTCCTATGCAGCATGATAAATAACATGCTTTATTGATCGTCTCTTTTCATAATCTGTTAACATCATATTGTAAGAACATGTTGCATGTAGTAGGTGTTATAACTTATGCTAGGCAACAACATGTCCCATCAGGGAAATGTTTCACATTAATTCTCACACTTAGCCTCTGCTTTCTATTCATATCACTTGTTCTTTGCCTTATAACCTCTATTTGTATTGGGAACCTTTTCTCTAGATGCAGTATTCTTCTACAGTAGAAGTTCTACTTTGTTCTCAGGCTTAGTAACTGTTGCAGTAGCATTACTGGTTGCAGTATTCTTTACTGGTTGCAGAAGTGACTAGTGAGGAAGCATGGTTGATATTACAGAATTGATGTCAACGAGACCTCATATTCCCTCTCAAGATTCATATCAATCTGTGCAACAAAGGGTCAGTGTTGTTATATCTCCGCCACCTCCACCTCCACCATCTTCTCAACCTGAGGTCAGGGAAAGTATGAAGCGGAACAGAACATCTTCGGTGTGGGAGCATTTCCAAAAGAGTGTTGATGAAGCAGGTATTAAATGGGGGAAATGTAACTACTGTGAAGGTGGTAAAAATAGGGTTGGTGGTAAGAAGTATGGCACATCAAATTTGAACTGGCATTTGACCAAGTGTCGGAAGTATATGGAGTCACTAGAAGCTGCGCAGTTGGACTCTCTCGGTCAGCCTAGCAATCTGGGAGATCAGCAGCAAACAGTTGGGGTTACGTTCTGTCAAGATGGATGTAGGAGAGCCTTGATAAAGTTCATTATCACAGATGAACAATCTTTCCGAATGGTTGAAGGAGAAGGATTTATAGCATTTTGTAGATATCTTGAGCCGAGGTTCAAACTTACATCGCGGATGACCGTCTATCGTGATATCTGTGGACTGTTTTTGAGTGAAAAAGATAATTTGGTGAACTATTTCAAGTCGAACAAGGTTAGAGTTTGTCTCACAACCGATACATGGACATCCATTCAGAACTACAACTTCATGGTGGTTACTGCCCACTTCATCGATGACCACTGGAAGTTACACAAAAGAATAATATGTTTCTGTCAAATTACTAGTCATGGAGGTGAGCATATTGGAAGAGCATTGGAGAAATGTTTGATAGAGTGGGGTCTTGAGAGAGTGTTCACCATCATGCTCGATAATGCATCTGCAAATAAAAAAGCAATTGAATATGTCCAAGAGAAAGTTGTAAGTTGGGGATCGTCAATTGTAGGAGGTAAACATTTACATGTAAGGTGTGCTGCCCACGTATTAGCTTTAGTTGTTAAGGATGGGTTGAAGAAATATCATACTTCAGTGAGCAGAATCAGGTCGGTGGTTAAATACGTCACGGCCTCTCCTGCTAGAATGAAGAAATTCTTAGATGCCTTATTTCTTGAAAGAATGGAATACAAAAAGGGATTAGTGTTAGACGTGAAAACAAGATGGAACTCCATTTACTTGATGTTGGATGCAGCAGAAAAATACGAAAAAGTCTTTATAAGGCTAGGACGATCTGATAAATCATTTCGTGAGAGGTTTATCTTCGATATTCCCGATGAATCAGTAATGGGTGTTAATGTTGATGATATTGACAATACTGATTTTCTTGATGAAATGTAATCCAGTTCTTCTGATTCTGATGCTGATGAAGTTCCCTTATCTGGTCGAAGAAAAGCCAAGAAGAAAAAGCCTCGCGTGCATGCTCCTGAAAAGTATGACTGGGCTAATGCTCGAGTCGTAGTTCAGTTTCTACAGGTATTTTAAATTTCATTCTCTTTAATTATCAGCATGATTATATCCATTTGATCTAATATCCCTAAACTTGATATTGCCTAACACATTTCACCACTGATTAGTTTTAGTAATCTTAAAACATTATTACTTTAGTAATCCCTAAACATTATTACTTTAATTATATTCCTTATTTTAATTATCAGCATGAGTTCTTCGATTACTCTTTTCATACATGTAATGCTGTAGTACATATCTTCTTGTTATTTGTGGTTATGGAACTGACTTTCAGTTACCCCTGTCAACTTAAAACTCCAGTAAGTTGTTGAAGTAATCCTTCTGTTGTAGGCTTTGATCCCTATAATTTGTTAACAGTTCAGTATTTTAACATCGCTTTCTATTTGCTACTGTTACATGTATACCGTTTTGCGCTTGGGAAAGAAAAATGATACTGGGGTATAATATTTTCAACTGATCAATTATGAATGGATTCAAATCCAGGTTACCTTTAAGTGTCCAGATTGATTCATGTTTAGCACTCGTTAAGCACGTTTGGCAAAATGAAGCCAAAGATCAAAATTTTGCACTCGTTAATATTTAGCCATCTGTAAACATTTTTATATTTCTTAGTTCATAATATTTAGCCATCTGTAAACATTTTTGAAGCCACTGTTGAGGTGTCTAGATGTTTTGGTCTTTGCTTACGAGTTAATATGATCTGTATATGAAGTTTCTATAACAATTAAAACTGTTTCTACAGGTATGTTTTGAAGCCACTGTTGAGTTTTCTGGTTCTACGTATGTCACTTCGCATACATTTTTGGGGGAAATTTGTGATGTACGTGGAGAGTTAAAAGAATGGAAAAATGCTCATCATGATCCTCACTTAAGACATATGGGTGAGAAGATGTTACTTAAATACAACAAGTATTGGGGTGAGCATAAGAACATGAATCCTTTATTGTTTATTGTTGTGCTTCTTGACCCAAGAGAAAAATAACGTGGACTGCAAGTAATACTAGAAGACCTGATTGTGCATGATATTCCTTGGATGAAACAAAGATTGGTAAACAATTGGTTAGATGAAGTGAAAAAGGATTTTAATGAATTATTCACAGCTTATAAGGCAGAATATATAGGTGTAGGAAGTGTGTTAGCCTCGTCGGAGCCCGTAGGTGATACTGGTGGTAGTCCTAGTCAAGAGAGTTGTAGTTCTAGTTCTACGTCACATAGAAAGAGAAGACATAAGGCCCATAGAGAAGAACGTAAAACCCAGTTATCTATAACGGAGGATGTTGACAAATCAGAGGTGGAAAGATACTTATCGGAACAGATTTACTCACCAACAAAAGACAACAAAAATGGTTCGAAGTTTGATATACTCACTTGGTGGAAAAGCAATGCTGCAAGATTTGATATTCTATCACTTATAGCAAGAGATATACTTGTTATTCCCGTCTCTTCAGTTGCAAGTGAATCTGCTTCCAGTACTAGAAAGCGAATACTTGGTCATTTCCGAAGTTCTTTAAAACCCCGAACTGTGGAAGCATTGATTCTCCTACAAAACTGGTTAAGGACACCGATTGATATGGATCCATCTACATTTGGATCTGAAGAGAAGGAGGATGACGTCTTAGAGTCAGGTATACAACTTTCCTACATTTGGGTTTCCTTACTCTTTTGTTTGCTTTTTTTAATCTGTCTTCACTATGTTTGCGAAACGACTTAGTTGGCATTTTATTTATCTTTCTGTATCCATTTGTGCTTCTTTATGGGAAGTACTGGTGGAAGTTTGAATGTTGTTTAGAACTTTCCATTTCTAGTCAAGGAACTTGCATGTTAAACGGTTGTAGCTACTTAGCAAACTGAAAGCACGAATGCTGTTTAGAACTCTATCCATTCTTAGCCAAAGAACTTGTTAAATGGTTGTAGCTACTCAGCAAGCTGAAGAATCTTTAAATGAGAGTAATTTGTGGAATTTTCCGCAATCACTAGTCAGATAGCATTATCTTCTTGTAACACCTTGCGTGTTTATTTTATTTTTTATTTTTTTTCTAAACAAGGTTTTGTACTCTATTCAGAAAAAACTTAACAGGGAATTACATTTTCCTCATTTAAGCAATGCAACTTTGTTATCTAAAACTCTTGTTCTGAAGATTTAAAATATCTTAAGCATTATGTTAGCTTTTCTTTATGCCAGTATAATTAATTCTAATGAGACTGTCCACTGTTGCGATTGCATGTTGAAATAGTGAACCAACCAAAAGTATGAAACCTGAGTGCTCCTCTTCCCTCTCTCTTCTTTCTTTACCCATATTGCATTTTGGAGATATTGTGATAGAACTATGGAATACAATTTTTCTTTACCCATATTGTATTCCATAGTAGGATGTTGGTATTATTACTTGATGTTGGTATTATGACTGAGTTATGTTGTGATATTACTTGATATTGTGACTGAACCAAAAGTCTGAACTTGTTGTGATATTGTATTCCATAGTAGGATGTTGTGATATCTCTCTTCTAACAGATACAGAACTTGTTGTGATATTACTTGATGTTGGTATTATGACTGAACTTTGAATCAAATCATTCACTATTATGACTGAATCTAACAAGAGATAACTTGTATGCAGATTTATTTGGTGATCTTAGTACTTATTCCATCATCGTAGATGATGATTGAAGAAGAAGGTCAATATGAAGAGCTTTTGGTGATGATACTGTTATATGAAGAACAAGGTCACGTGAAGAACATGGAATTGGGATGGGATTCATCATCTATTTCAAAAAGAATACAACTATTTTCTTGAGAATACTTTTGTTTGTACATTTTTTATGGTTATGCTTTTGTTTCTAAATTCATCGTTGGTCTATTAGCAGTACCATGGACCATCATTGTTGTGTTTCGCATGTCCATTGTTAGACATGTTTATACTTGTGGTTGAGGCTCTGTTGAGATGGCAGGAGCAGGCTTGAGCTGCTGCAATGGTAATGTTGGTCCTTGAAGTGGTTTCTGCCATTGGTTACAGGTAAGGAATTATGGAAGCATCTTAGATGGATCTGAAATGGGCACTGTAAAGAAGAAGCAGAAGATGGTGGTTACAAAAGGAGCTGAAATTTTGTATTGCAGGTGATATAGACGGTTATACCCGCCACCCTACCCTACCCGACCCGCCAGAGAATGGGTTGGGTTGGATCTTACCCGTTTAATGGCGGGTAGGGTGGCGGGTAAAAATTTTCTTACCCGCCAGTAAACGGGTAGGGTGGCGGGTATAGGCCATATCCTACCCACCCTACCCGTTGTGCAGCCCTAGATACAAGATGAAAGTAGATAATAATACTTGTTTCTCTCTAGGCAAATATATCAGTAGAAGACAAGTGTATTCACGTGCAAGATCTTTGACTGAGGGATTCTATCTCAGTTTATCATATTGTGCAATATTTCACCCTCACACAAACCCAAAGTAATTCACAATTAATGACAATATAATATGGCTATATTTCAAGAAATGTGTTCGCACAAAATGATCAAACACTCTTCATCGCACTCTTCAAGTCTCACGGGTTACATATACATTTATGATTTAACTGCAGCACCCATCTTGCCTGTATAGGATTGCTTAGTGTTGGTCTTAGTCGCAGCTATGTTAGACGAGAATTGTCACTCCAGACAGAAGATGTCGCTTCCCTGGCTGAATATGAGTCAAACCTTCAATTCAGAGTAGATTGGCAAAAATATCTCATCTCTTGCTTAGATTACAGAAATACCCTTCTCGGTTTTTAAATATCCACCATGCTAAAACCACTCTAATGTGCCTCATTTCGATTTCCCCCAAATTCAAAACCCTAAACTAAAATATATTGGCGGTAGGTTCTGAAATTGAAAAACAACAACGGGGTCCTACTTTTTTTGGTCGGGAATCTGGTGGAGAAGGAACCACTATCATCATCATTTGTCGGCGCAGCTTAACAAGAGAGTCGGGTTAGAGGTTAAATTGAGAGACGACTAAAAATCTAGAGGAGTGAACAGAAAGATGGAGAAGTGTGTAAACCTTATTAAGGAGATTCAGGAGTTTGAAGTCTAGGAAAAGAGAAGTGTATGGATCTGGAATGCAAGAGCAAATTATAAGGTTTAACGCATGGACGAAATGCTATGTCTGAAAGGGAGAAGGCGGCATTGAAAAGCATAAGGAAATCGAAAGTGATACAAGAGAGACTGAGAACAGGATATTTGAAAGATGGAAGAGAAAAGCAGAAGATGAGATGGAGAGTTGGATGAAGAAGTTGGCGGAGTTTGGGACACGGATCTTAAGTGTGGAATAAAAGAAATTATCTTTAAGAGGGTCGCAAATGAAGTTTCTTGTAGGAAAATGGATGGCAGGGTCAGATATTGCTGATATCCTTGACTTCGAGGAAATTTTGAACATGTACATGTCAAGGTATCATGCTTGGTATACTTAAAATTTTTGTTTGTATAATTGTTTTTCCACTGCGTCCATCGTTTCTTTTTGTGCTTTTTCAAATGTAGACAGTGTATGGATGTTTTACAGTTTCTAATCACGTGTTGGATTCTTAGTAATGTCTAGTGGCGGATCCAGAACTTTATATTGATAGAGACACTGTATAAAAAAATCACTATTTTATTTTCCTTTTATTTAATAATTTCATTATTAAATTAATACATCTGGTAACTGTCCATGACGATTTTTCATATAATGGAACCGTCATATGATAGCCTAGTTATCAATAGCATCAAAAATGTCTTTTCCAATATAACAAAGCAAATTATCATTCATCCACTCATCTGCCATTCGATTGCATAGCCGAGTCTTCACAATTTTCATACCAGAAAATACTCTTTCTACGGTAGCAGTAGCAACTGGTAAAAGCAACGCTGGAGTCAAAAGCAAATAAACCAATGGGTACACTTGATCTTTTTTTTTTTTCTCAACCATTCTTTTAGCAAGATCACCAATACTTTTCAACCCCAAAAACTCATTACTTGGTCACATGTCCATTATATAGGTTTCAAGTTGATCTTCAAGAATCCCAACTTCAACTTCAACAGCAGAAAAGTCATTCGGATATAATTGAGCAAGGCGGACAACCTTTTGCTTATCAAAAGCAGAAAACGAGTCGATAGGGTTCAAAGATGCCTTAACATGCAAAGGCTCCCCTTAGGGTTTAGGATACTTTTTGGATGTCGATAACATGAAGCTCACCTGTTCTTAAAAGATTAAGAAGAACAGACAGGCAATCAGGGTCTCGAAAAATGAAAATCTCTTCCCTAATATCTCGTGGTAGAAGGTTCCATTGATCATCAGAAATAGCTCCAAACATGGAATTTCGCACGCGTTTCCAATGTTGTTGCGATCGTTTCAAAGATTTTGCCACCAACATTGAACCTCACCTTGTCTAAAAAGTTTTGTTTTAAGAAAATCTCAAGATTGCGCAAGTAAATATGTTTCCTAAAACGTTTTGCCTGCTCATGCCCTTGGTATATCTGCACGGTTGCAGTCTGTACTCCGCAACTTGCATGGGATGGTGATAATGACGAATTAAATCAAAATACAGCTCATTTCATGGCCACTAAAAGTAAAACCCGTCATTTTCTCAGCTACATTAATAACTGACCAAATCTGACATTCATTTCCATACTACAATCTTTTACTAAATAGACACGATCAGCTGAACATCAAGCCTCAGAAACCCTTCCACTTCTTTTTCATATTTCACATATTGTCTCCAAAGATTCATTCATATCACTTCATCATTCTTGCAGGTATTCATTATATCTTTTTCAAGCTAACATTTCGAATGAGTAATATATTGTGTGAAGTTTGTTTTTATCTGATTGCTAAATTTATTTGTTTAATTTTGTTGTTCTACAACAGGATGGTGAACTTACCAAAGGAAATCACATCAGACATCCTTGTTCGGCTTCCAATCAAGTCGGTTTCACGATTCAGGTGCGTGGACAAAGCATGGTGCAAATTACTAAGATGTCCTAATTTTCTTAAAATGCATCAGAAACATGCTATAGAAATGAATGGGGAAGTTGGTCTCATGCTTCATCATTACAATGAAATTTGTATTTTAAGTTATGATCCATCATCATCTATTTGCATGGTGAAAGATCAAGGTAAATTTTACCAGGATGGAATTGATTTTTTTGGATGTTGTCATGGCCTGGTACTGCTAAGGCTTGTTGATAGGGATCGCTCGCACATCATTACCCTTTGGAATCCAGCTACTGACGAATATAGGAATTTACCGCATCCGACATATGAATTTGAGGACCGAAATGATTACATCGAGTATGGATTTGGTTATGATAACCGGCTTGAGGATTATAAAGTGGTAAGTATTGCGTCTGCTGATGAAGATCACATTGAGGTTCAGGTCTATACATTGAAATCCAATTCATGGAGGCGGGTTGAGAATTCGAACTTGTTGTATTGTGTTGATCAACTTATTAATAGAGGCACACCGGATATGTCTCGACTGCCTGTTGATGGAGCTATTTACTGGATAGCAGAAACTGAAACTAAGACTTCGCCATCCAAAGACTATGAAGTAATTATTTATTTTAATATTGAGACAGAGCAGTTTGATGAAATGCCGTTCCCTGACTTGTTCGATGAAAGTTATGACACGAATTTGTGTGTTTTAGGAGGATCTCTTTGCTTACTTGGCTTCAATACTGACATTGGTTCTGCAGCTGTGTGGGAGTGGAAGCTCAATGGAGTGAAAAAATCATGGACCAAGCTTTTTACCATAGACTTGCAAAAACATTTTGGTGGGTTGCTTACAGATTTGATGCCGTTACTGTCTTTGAAGAATGGTGAGATTTTGTTCGGATTTGATATCGAGACTGGTTCTCAAATAGCTGTATATGACCCAAAGCACGACACCATTAGAATTCTTATCGACGTGGATGAGGGTTTGAAAGGCTTCTACCCTCACCATGCTTCTATCTATGTGGAGTGCGAAGTATCACTTGACAAAGGCACTTATCTAAGGGACATAATGATGGAAAACCCAGATGAAGAACGTGCCCACAACTCTAACTACCACTTTCAGGAAGGAAATGGTGAAGAAAATGAAGAAGAAGAAGTAGAGGGTACCGGGAATGCAAAGAAGAAAATCAAGCAAATTTGAGTCTTACGAGCTTGTTTTTTATTTTATTTTTTTGATCGGTAAAAAGGTGATTTTACCGAACTTATTTCTTCGCAGCATGCTTTTCTTCCGTTAATAATCAGTAAGCAGAAGTCTTATCATGTTACCAAACTTGGGTATTTTTCGTAGTCCTTTATTGTTTTCCTTTCGGCACATTCTTTAACAAGGTAATGTAATTTGGATTCGTTTCTTGCCATGGATTACTTCCTGTGAATTGTTGCACTTGTCTGCTTGACGGAAATTCTAAGCTAACTAGGCACTACAAGTTAACGTCGAATGTTCATTAGCATGCCTAAATCTCACTCGCATTGTGCTGCACAATGAAACACTGAACTGACGCCCCGCATAGGCAGACCAGATGTATCCTTGAGCAAGACCATTTTCAACCCCAAATTTATTTTGCCAACATGCCTCGATCCAAAAACGTGTTCTTTGGATGAATATGTTGCATAAACAAAATAATAATTTACTAACTTTTCTCGAATAGTTTCTCATACATTGAACATCAAAAAATACAAATCTCAATTAAGAACATACCATCATTGCGGATGATTAAGAGCATAACAAACTGCTTTGAGAATATTTGCATGATTAAAGAATTCACTATTTTCCTTTGTTAAGAGAGATGGAGTCGGCCTATATGTATCGAAGGATTTTTCACAAGCCGTTGCATACCTTTGAGTTCTACCTGCTAATTCAGTCATTGCATCGAGATTATACGCCTTATAATAACTATAGAAATCATTAAAATCACCGAGGCAAGACCAATAAAGTTTATGACACTGCTGAAGGTGATACTCCTCGGCGACATCAGTTGATTTTGAAATCAAATCAGTTGTAAGATCATATATAGCTGTGGCATTTCTTTTTGCACCATCACTTATAGCATCTGCAACCACAGTCCACAGTAATATTTGCATGCGATATATCGGGAATTCTTCCTAGAACACTCTTGCAGAAATTAGAGTTTTGGGTCAGAGTACAAAATTTGTCAACATGGACGGGCAGACCATTGACGATTCCTCCTGATGATGCTATGCTCCTTCGATTAAGAAAACAAGAAAAAAACTCCAAAACATTATTAGACTTGAGCACTGAGGAGAAAAATTCATGGACAACGTGTTTTTGAATCGGAAAATGGGTCATTTGTCCAAATATTTTTAAAACACGGTTTAAATAGACGAGTACAAAATAGTTTGGGTGAAATGGACACAAAAAAAATAGCAAGGATGAAGTTGGATTCATCCTGACTTAAACTTAAAAAATAGCAAGGATGAAACTGGATGCATCTTGATGTAAATTAAAAATAAGAAAAAATATTTGAAAATGGGTAGGATGAATCTGTTTACATCCTCGCTATTTTTATATTTTTGTCCATTTAAACAGTATCAAAACCTAACTGTCTTTTACATCCAGGAATTGTTGATTTTGGTCTTTTTAACCAATTTTGTGTTTTTGAATGATCTTTTTGTTGGCGCAATGCGGAAATGTGATGGGTTTATGGAAATGAATTTAGGAAGAGAGGTTGGTTAATTGAAAGGTGAGGCTTATATTAATATGAAAATGAAAATATTACAAGAGGCTTGTGTAGCAACTTTGGCTTACACTAGTTGTTTACAAAGAGGCACTTTGGCTCTTACTCTAAACTCTAGCTCTCACTCTTACTACTTACTCACTCACTTGAGTTGTGGATGACCACAAAGGCCAACATTTGCTTCTATTTATACTATTTCATGACCAACTACTAAGAATACTCTAGACTTGGAAATCTCTAGAGCTAATTGACCTAGATCATTCTAGAGAAAGAATTCTCTAGATACACATGATGGAAAATGTCTTAGAAGACTCTGGAATGGGCTTGCACTCTTTTTATCTTAGAAGAGTCTAGATATCTCTAGACTGGGCCTATGCATTGAGATAAGCCCATGGGAGTTATAGTTAGCTATCTAGATAATTCTAGATTTACCCATCACAATTATCAAATGTTTTTAACACCCCCTCTTAATTGTGATGTTGAGCTTATCTCTAAAATGATTGAATTTATCCACCGTGACTGCTTTTGTGAAAATGTCTGCATTTTGTTCTTGCGTCGGACAGAATTGGACCTCGATTTCCTTGTTCTCTACTAACTCTCTGATGAAGTGATGTCGTAGCTCTATATGCTTCGTCCGTCCGTGGAACACTGGATTTTTTGTCATTGCAATTGTAGACATATTGTCACAGTAGATAGTTGTTGGTTCTTTTTGCTTTTGTTGTAGGTCGGTCATTATTCTTCTTAACCATACCGCTTCACATGTTGCACTTGTTGATGCTATGTACTCTGCTTCGGCTGACGATAATGCCACCGTGCTTTGCTTTTTAGAACTCCAAGAGATAACTTTTGTTCCCATACAGAAAACATAGCCTGATGTGCTCTTTCGGTCTTCAATAGAACCTGCCCAATCGCTATCTGTGAAGCCAATTAAATCATTATCTTTTTCTCTTGTATACTTGATGCCAAAATCCTTCGTTCCCTTTATATACCGAAGAATTCTCTTTGCGGCTGCATAGTGTAACTTGCTTGGCTCGCTCATAAACCGAGAAACAATACTGGTTGCATTGACGATGTCTGGTCTTGTATTTGTTAAGTAGATCAGTGAGCCGACTAGACTTCTGAATAAGGTTGGATCAACTTTTGTCGCTCCATCATTTCTTACCAATTTCTCATTGGTACCCATTGGAGTTGCAATTGGTTTGCAATCCATCATGTTGAACCTTTTCAGTAAGTCTTCCGCATATTTTTCTTGAGAAATGAATATTTCTTCTGGAGATTGTTTTACTTGAATCCCAAGAAAATATCGCATAAGTCCTAAGTCTGTCATCTCATATTCTTTCATCATCTCCTTCTTAAATTTTTCTGCCATGTCTTGTTTTGTGCTGGCGTAAATTAAATCATCAACGTAGAGACAGACGATTAGGAAATCCGTACCTTGTTTTCTTATGTAGAGGGATGGCTCACTTGGACTTTTCTCAAATCCATTATCTCGGAAATACTTGTCGATTTTGCTGTTCCATGCACGCGGTGCTTGCTTAAGACCGTATAGTGCTTTGCGGAGACGATATACCATTTTTTCTTTTCCTTTTCGGATATATCCTTGAGGTTGTTCAACGTACACCTCTTCTTCTAGTTCTCCGTTTAGGAACGCCGACTTTACGTCTAATTGGTAGACTTTCATTTTGAGTTGAGCTGCCAAAGCTAACACCATCCGAATTGTTTCCATGCGAGCGACTGGGGCGAATGTCTCGTTGTAGTCAATTCCTGGTTGCTGGGAATATCCTTTTGCAACTAGCCTTACTTTGTGCTTTTGAATTGACCCATCTTCATTATATTTTGTCTTGTAGACCCATTTCAGACCAATTATTTCTTTATCAACTGGCTGATTGATGAGCTCCCATGTCTTATTTTTCTCAATTACTCGCATTTCTTCGTCCATGGCGTTTCTCCATTTTTCTTCTTTCGCCGCATCCTCATATTTTTGAGGTTCTAGTGCTATAAAAGCACAATTAGATATATCATATATATCTCTTAGGGAACGCACCTTTCTTGGTGGGGCACTTGCACTTGATTCTGATGAACTTGGACTTTGTCGTGTTGGACTAGGAGATCTCGGGCTTGCTGGTGGAGTGTTTTCTTCTTGGTGTGATAGATCTGGATCTTCTTCGATGAGTAGTGGAGACTCGTGGTTATCGGGTTCATCATTCCAATCCCAAGCTTTGAATTCATCAAAGATTACATCTCTTGATATTACCAGTTCCTTTGTATCTGGCTTTAGAAGTCTATAGGCTTTAGACTCCTCGCTATATCCGATGAATATTAGCTTTTCTCCTTTTTCATCAAACTTTTCTCTGTGTTGAGATGGAATATGTGAATATGCAACGCAACCAAAAATTCTGAAAGAAGTTACCTCGGGCTTTTTCTTATGCCACGCCTCGTATGGAGTTTTGTTGTGAACCGCTTTTGTTGGAGAGCGATTAAGGATGTAGACTGCTGTGTTGACTGCTTCCGCCCAGTAGGTGTTGGGTAGCTTCCTTGCTTTTAGCATACTGCGAGCCATTTCCACGATCGTACGATTTTTCCTTTCCGCGACACCGTTTTGTTGTGGAGTGTATCGGACAGTGAGCTCCTTTTTAATTCCATTTTCTTTGCATTAGTTGATAAATTCTTTTGAAGTAAATTCTCCACCACGGTCTGTAAGGAAGACTTTCAATTGATGGCCACTTTGCTTCTCTGTCAACGCCTTGAATTGTAGGAATTTAGTGAATGCCTCGGACTTTTGCTCGAGAATGTACACCCACATCATCCTGGTATAATCGTCCACGAATAAGAGAAAATATCTTCTGTTGTTGAGTGAAGTTGTTCTTGTCGGACCGCAGATATCAGCGTGCACCAATTCGAGGGGCCTTCTTGCTCTCCACGATGTCTTCGTAAATGGAAGTCTATGAAACTTCCCTAGAATACAACCTTCACATACTTTATCTCCACCGTCGATATTGGGAAGACCAATTACCATGCCTTTTGATTTCAGAACCTTTAAGGATCTGTAGTTGAGATGTCCGTATCTCAAATGCCATAGCTTTCCTTCGTCAATATGGTTGGTACTCATTGCACAATTGTCAATTGATGGCATAGATAAGGGAAAGACAAAATTTCCTGACATTTTTACTTTTGCCACCAATTGCTTATTAATTTTATCATAAATTGTGCATTCTCCGTCTTCGAAATGTAGTGAGTACCCTTTTCTTATAAGTTGTCCAACACTTAATAAATTTTGAGCTAGGCCAGGAACATAAAGAACATCAGATATGCATCGAGTTTTACCTGACCTTGTACGTACGGATATGACTCCTCTTCCTTCAACATTCTGGAACTTTCCATCTCCAAGTTTGACTGGCGGAATCTCTTGTTCCTCCAATTTTACGAAATATTCTTTGTTTCCTGTCATATGGCTGCTGCATCCGCTGTCGACGTACCATATACCTTGCGATTCTTGTTGCGAGGTGAGGCAGGAATAGAATACTTGATTCTGAGAATTGTTTTTCTCGGAATAGTTTGCTTCATTAAGCCAACAATCTTTCTCCATGTGATTTAATTTATCACACTTGGTGCACTTATACTTGCAATCTTCAGTTACATGTCCAAACTTTTTGCAAACATTGCATCGGAAATTTGAGGAGTTATTTTTTCCGTACCTTTGGTTGTTGTTTCTATAACCTCCTTTTCCTCTTCCACGTCCGCGGTAGAAATTTTTGGGCCCCTGATTTGATGTCGACCCTTTCTCGTGAGGTGATGTTGATGATGATCCCCCTCTGGAGCTTTCTTTTCTGGCTTCCGTATTTTTCTTTTCACTGAAATTTATTTTTGTTTGAAACGCCTGCTCCAACGGTTGCTCCGCGAACCTATTTATCCTTTTCTCGTGCGCCTCGAGTGAACCCATTAATTCGTGTACCGAGAGAGTCGATAAATTTTTGGACTCTTCAATGGCAGCGACGATGTGATCGAATTTGAACGGTAAGCTCCTTAAAATCTTTTCTACAACTCTTTTATTTTCTATGGTATCTCCATAACTACTAATTTGATTTACTATACCAGTAACTCTTGAAAAGAAATTCTGGATAGTTTCATTTTCTTTCATAAGTAGATTATCAAAATCTCGCCATAAATTTTGTAGTTTAATGGAGATTACCTTTTCTGATCCTTGGAATGCTACTTTGAGAATATTCCAGGCCTCCTTCGAAGTTTTCGCCACCGAAATTCGAGGAAAAATAGTTTTGCTTACCCCTTGTTGTAGAAATAGTAGTGCTTTAGCATCCTTCTTCTTGTTCTCCTTGTACTCCTTTTTCTCTGCATCCGTCCATGACGATAGAGCTTCTGCCGACTCGGGTACCTTATAACCATCTTCTACAAAATCCCATAAATCTTGTGAAATGAATAATGTTTTCATTTGTAAACTCCAATAATCATAACTCTCACCATCAAAAATTGGAATTAGACTTTGGGCATAATTGAAACCTTGAATACTTTGGTTAATTGCCATGGGTAGAGTTTTAGGATTACTGGGTTAGATATGCTCTGATACCAAATTTGTTGGCGCAATGCGGAAATGTGATGGGTTTATGGAAATGAATTTAGGAAGAGAGGTTGGTTAATTGAAATGTGAGGCTTATATTAATATGAAAATGAAAATATTACAAGAGGCTTGTGTAGCAACTTTGGCTTACACTAGTTGTTTACAAAGAGGCACTTTGGCTCTTACTCTAAACTCTAGCTCTCACTCTTACTACTTACTCACTCACTTGAGTTGTGGATGACCACAAAGGCCAACATTTGCTTCTATTTATACTATTTCATGACCAACTACTAAGAATACTCTAGACTTGGAAATCTCTAGAGCTAATTGACCTAGATCATTCTAGAGAAAGAATTCTCTAGATACACATGATGGAAAATGTCTTAGAAGACTCTGGAATGGGCTTGCACTCTTTTTATCTTAGAAGAGTCTAGATATCTCTAGACTGGGCCTATGCATTGAGATAAGCCCATGGGAGTTATAGTTAGCTATCTAGATAATTCTAGATTTACCCATCACAATTATCAAATGTTTTTAACACTTTTTCGGATCCCGGATGTCTTAGAATTAGAGGTAATAATAATTAACGTAATTTTCAAATTATAATACTTATTAAAAAATATTATTAATACGATTTTATTTTGAACCAAGAATCTTTTACAATTAAATACTTAATCTCTTAGCAAGTGGGACTTGGCTGAATATGTTTATGAGTCTTGCTATTACGTGATCCACCGCACAAAAACATAATAAACATGCATTTTTCAACCGCCAGTTTCTCATATGTACATTTTTACTATAACTCTTAAATTTTCATCTGTAGATCAAATACAAGATGGATATTATTGATATTAGACAAATAACAAAATTGAATCAATAACAAAATAAAACGATCGAGAACAAACAAATCTACATATCAAAACAATAGTGGAGAAGATGTTTAACGTGGTTCGGTCAACTCGATCTATATCCACATGTAACCCCGTAGAATGAATAGTAATATTGATCATCAATACAATTAGAGATGATTAATAATTACATTGAGATTCTCTGTTTATAAAGTGTGAATATTTATTTAGGATATTATATCAGTCCCCAAAATATATGTCTTAAATAACTAAAATATGAATACTAGGAAACTAGTTAGATATTTGATTTGTCTAGAGAACTACAAAATTTACACAAGATCTTTTTATTCTTGGAAACTTAACTGATCTTCGTCGATCTTCTGATAAATTGAGTCTTGATCACTTCATCTTGACTTCGACTTCAGTTTAAATTTGATATGGTATTCACTTCATGTGCCAAGTATAGAAAGGTGACTTGACTTGATCTTCACTTCACGTGCCTGACTATAAAGTTACTTTGATTTAGTCCACTACGGGAAAAACACCGAACGACTACACCAGAAAACAATTGTCGTATAATGTGTTGCACGGGGGGGGGGGGGGGGGGGGGG